>NW_015506036.1:296803-326206 GCF_001515645.1 Sinocyclocheilus grahami | reverse complement strand
CAAATAGTTGTATCTCAGCCAAATATTGTCCTATCAGCTTTCAGCTGATGCATAAATCTCAATTTTGGGAAATTAGCCCTTATGACTGGTTTTGTGCTCCAGGGTCACATATTAGTAACTAAATAGTACATTGTAGTAGCTTTGTAAAAGACCATAATCTAAACTATGGGTACTTATTTTCAATAATGTGAGTATTTAACTTTTTAAAAAGGGAGTTCTGTGGGGAATTCAGCGATAAACTCTACACCTTTATGTGGAAGTTCTTGTCCACCAGGATGTTCTCTGGTTTGAGATCTTTGTGAATGACTTGGTTCTCCGTGAGATAAACCATTCCCTCCACGATTTCCAGAATGATCCTCCCTTTCACAGATATTGGAACAGGCACCTGGAACCCCAAACATAAGGAAACTATTAAAGATATCAAAAAGTGACACATTTTCACTACACATGAAGCGCTTTGAATGAGGAATTGTTTTTTTGCATGCACTGTCTGTGATTCTCTAAAGGAATTATGCAAATCAGGTAATGGAGCAAACAATATTTGTATACTAGTGCATGCAAGGGCAGGTTATATTGGACAGCAGGTGAATACAGTGATAGGGGTTCAGAAATGTTGAAAGCATTCACCTGAGATATGTCCATTTTGCACATTAAAGACACTTGATCTGATCCTGCATTTACATCAAGATATCAATACCGCTACGCATGCTGCTGTCCTTTAAATAGCTTTTATTGTAAGCTTACAAGCACACTCATGTTCATGAACAATGAACCATTTTTGCCTTTTCAAATGTTTTTTTTTTTTTAAATGTGTGTTAATGCAAACAGCATAGATTTTATAATATAAATTCGTATACTTACAAATTTGTGTTCATGTGAATGGTATTTTTAAAAAAATCTGACACTGCACAAAAAAATAAATAGTGCACCAAAATGAATGCTGTTGCTAATCACTGACATGCAAGACTGTAATAATCCAAAACAAAATCTTAGCATTTATTATATGGAAAATAATAGATTTTTGTCTTTTCTTTTAAGCAACAGTTGCATTACGTAAACAAACTTAAAACATTTAAAGGGTTGAAATCCTGAAAATTGATGTTTTGGTAGTTATGATCAGCACCGATGATAGTGGAAAAACATATTAAAATATAATATTTTATGACATGGACTATTTCGTCAGCTAAGGAGCTCTGTTTAACCTTTTTAAACGGATGCACAAGGGCTAACCCTGTTTTGACACAATCAATGCGTTTTTGGACATTCTGGACAGATAAAAATGTATGCAACTTCATGTATATTTCACCAGTTACCGTCTCCAGCATGGTGAGCAGGTTTCCTTTAGGAATGAGCTCCATGACTAAAGAATAGTCTCCGTCCTCCAGAATAACCCCCAGCAGCTTGACCACTCGCTGATGGCTTAACCTGCTCATCAGACTGCCTTCATCCAGAAGAGACTGCTTCTGCCGGCTGAGTCAGACACATTCAACTCAGTCAGTTCCCACAGCATCTGAGCATCTGAAGCCAGAGCAGATGCTCCACACTCACCCGTTGCGCGGAGGGCCGGTGTAGACCGTCTTCAGCACCACCTGGCCCAGGGTTTTGTGGTAACACAGGTAAACCTCCCCAAACCCTCCGTAATCCAAAGGCTCTTTCTTGATCAGATCTCCAGACTTCATAAGACTCAGGCTCGCTGCTGTAGCCATAGTTCCTCTCTTCCTAAAGACAGCTTCCCTAGAGCAACACAAACATGTGACAGAGCAGACTAACTCCAGAATGAAACCCAGAGTTAGCTGAAGAAGAACATTCTGTCGGACAAAACTATTTGCATATTTGCCGACGATCAAAGTTTGAATGAAGAGCCGCAGACGAAACTGCAGTTCACAGAAACACATTAGAAGATCAATAGATATTCGAAAGGTTGTATATGGCATTTCTGCTTTCCATCTAATAATCAGAAACAATGCAACTTTTTCTTCGTTAGTTGACTTCAGATATTAGATAAACCATCTTTAAAAGTGTTCAGAAACACAACAGTACATAAGTGTAAGACCTACCGTGTAACATAACGCCTATATGCACTTCTCCTTCGCTTCCTGGATATTAGGTTACAAAGTGAAAGTAAAAATCAGGAAGACAAACATAATCACCAGCAGAAAACCAGATCACCAGCGCACGTTTTAATCTAGTAACTGAGAAATGAACATTTAAATATTGCATTTTAATAAACAAAAAGTTTATTAAATCGAAAATCTCAAAATCAAATGCTGTGAGTAAATAGAAACTGCAGATTTATTTAGAAATAAATACATACATATTTATAAATAAATAAATGGACACGAATTATAGATTTCAATTGGAATTATTTTAATTTGACTGGTTTACATGCAGAAACAGCGCAGAAACATTTACAAAACAGCGTTAAAAAGGATTGACCGATCAGAATCAAGTGCTCCGGAAAACATGTTATTAATCCTAAAAATGCCCTCTGTCGTATCCAAACCCTTTTTGCCTGTGCATTTTTAAAATAACTAGTTATTCGTTTAAATCTGTGCTACAGATATCCACTTCCAAACTGTCCTGCTAGAATGAAACCACTGCGAGTAATTCAATCAAACTTCAGTTGCGTCACGAGACGCGTATATGAACAACAGTGCTTGGTGTCGGTAATAGCGTGCACTGCGCCTTTAAGAGAGGCTCGTCAAGGCGCTCGACACGACAACATAAACAGCGATTAAACACTCGACACAAGCGGACTCCTGAAACACGAGCCACTGCGAACAGTGTGGCATGGGAAACGGAATAAATAAGGTAGATGGGCATGACTTCCCTCTTCTCCTTCCATCACTTTGAGAGGGAATGCAATCTTGATGCTGGAAGGGTGTTTATTAGTGATGCTGGTTAAGGAAAGCGTCACTGTTGCTCATATACTTGTGTTATTGACTTATTACTTAAGCACGCCGGCTGGAACGATTCCTAAAATCATGTGTCTTGAAGGAGGGACCCGAGATTTGTCTAAAGAACATCATAATAGTTCGACTAAGTTGATTTGGGCCAGAAAGCAACAACACCATAGCAACGCGCCAGCAACCACACAGCAGCATGAACGCCTTAGCAACTGCATAGCAATACCCTAGCAACCACACAGCAACAAGCTAACAACTAGAAAGCCTTAACAACTGCATAGCAATACCCTAGCAACCACACAGCAACAAGCTAACAACTAGAAAGCCTTAACAACTGCATAGCAATACCCTAGCAACCACACAGCAACAAGCTAACTACTAGAAAGCCTTAGCAGCTGCATACCAATACCCTAGCAACCATACAGCAATGCGATAACTACTAGAAAGCCTTAAAAACTGCATAGCAATACCTTAGCAACCACACAGCAACAAGCTAACTACTAGAAAGCCTTAACAGCTGCATACTAATACCCTAGCAACCACATAGCAACAAGCTAACTACTAGAAAGCCTTAAAAACTGCATAGCAATACCCTAGCAACCACACAGCAACAAGCTAACTACTAGAAAGCCTTAGCAGCTGCATACTAATACCCTAGCAACCACATAGCAACAAGCTAACTACTAGAAAGCCTTAAAAACTGCATAGCAATACCCTAGCAACCACACAGCAACAAGCTAACTACTAGAAAGCCTTAGCAGCTGCATACTAATACCCTAGCAACCACATAGCAACAAGCTAACTACTAGAAAGCCTTAAAAACTGCATAGCAATACCCTAGCAACCATACAGCAACATGCCAACTACTAGAAAACCTTAGCAACTGCATACCAATTCCCTAGCAACCACACAGCAACAAGTTAACTACTAGAAAGCCTTAACAACTGCATAGCAATACCCTAGCAACCACACAGCAATGCGATAACTACTAGAAAGCCTTAGCAACTGGAAAAAACAACAACCTTGCAACCACATAGCAACGCGCTAATAATTGCTCACAGCAACATGACCACATAAAAACACCTTAGCAATGTAATTAAGTGTGTTTCTTCATCAGATCTGAAGAAATGTAGCACTGCATCAGTGTCTCAGCAATGGATGCTCTGCAGTGAATGGGTGCCGTCAGAATGAGAGTCCAAACAGCTGATAAAAACATCACAATAATCCACAGCACTCCAGTCCATCAGTTAACATCTGCAGAAGACAAAAGAAGAAACTAATCCATCGAGACGTTTTTAACTTTAAACCATTGCTTCCGACTAAAATGCGAGTCCTTCTTCCTGGTCACAATGAGAACTTTCTGTATTTTGACACTGATTTCAGAAGAATAACTTTTTAATTCAAACATAATTCATGTCTAAGGGGGGGTCTGCAAACATAACAGAATAAAAGAAGAATCAATAAATTATGAATAATTTACCGCCATTGTGTGAATAATAAGTAATCATGTAATCCATAAAAAAAGTACCTGTGATCTGATTACAAGCATTACAAAATGCAATATACTCTAATAATGGGTGCTTAATGTTACAGCAAATGATACAGTATCAGTTCTGAACTGATGTTTGAAACCAACACACAAAAACACATTGATTTTAGGAAAACTGAGTGATGCTAAGTTGTGTTGTGGCTTGGTTGTGACTGAACAAACCTGCGTGTGTGGTTCCAGGTTCTGCCAGACCTGTACTTGGGTAACTTCAAAGGTAAGAATGGACAAGGCTAGAATCCACAACACCATTTTAATAAGTGCGTGCATGGTTCGGAAAGATGATAAACGTGTGGATGTGTTCTTACAGATGCCAGAGACCGGGAGCAATTAGCCAGAAACAGCATCACACACATCCTCTCCATCCATGACACCGCTGCGCCTATTTTACAGGTAGTGCGACTCGTTAGTTCATGTCTTTAAAGTACGGTGAGGTTTTTTTACTGTCTCTGGGACCAGTTTCTCAATACTTGGGTCATTTTTTTTTTCCTTGGGCCAGTTTTTCAATACTTGGGTCCCTTTTTTTTTTTTTTTTTTAATCTCCATGCAGCTAAACTGTGCATCATTTTCCATTGCTTTGGCACAAAATGCACTCCGTTGCACATGTTTACATATTATTTTCAAAACTTAACTTCAAAGCCTAACATAATACAAAACCGAGTAAGACAGCAATTTGCTACATTTCTACAGTAATACCATATTGACATATATTACAGATTTAAATAATGAAATAATATCAAAACAATTAGTCTTTCAATTTCATTACCATTTATACAAAAGGTGAAACTTATGAATAATTTTGTACTTTAATGTAAACATGGAATTTCTTGCAACGCAGGCTTTTATGAAGCATGGTAAATAATGAAGTAAACTAATCACCCATTGTTTTGCAGGTTACACTTTCAACACAGTGACAGACACACAAACACTTTCTCTTCAGTGAATTAGTTTTGCTGCATTAGGGTTTGGCTTCAGTTCTGTGTTGATGAATCAAGCAGCAGAAACAGTCTTAATTATCATTTTAAGAGGAAGTTAAAACAATAACCTCAATACATCCTACATCCTAAAACGTATGATTTAATGAAATAAAAGTCCAAACGTAGCACTGTTTTGCATTTTACAGGCTCACCGTTTCAGAACAGTTCTCAGTCAATGAATACTGTGCTTTTATGTCAATAGATTATTGAATTATGACAGTGTTTACTTTATGGTGATTATATTTGAATATATTGTAGAAGGTTGTAATTGTGCATATTTTATCTCCCTCATCTGTTTGAATGAGCAGCTAGAAGTAGTAAAGTATAGACCTTTCAAAATAAAAGTCCTGGTGTATTTTGGGCTTGTTTATAATTAAAAATTTTTTTTATATTATCTTTATAGTCCCAGAAAGCAAAGACTAAAAACATTATTTAACATGCAATGTATAGATATTACAACAATCAGAACAATAATCTTTAAATATCAGCAAAGTCCTGCATCGACTGACCTCTAATTCTTATGTACTGATATATTACTTCTATATATTTAGTAAAACACGTCTTGAGAATTTCAAACTTGCAATAACACTGTTTTGAATTTTAATGTGCTGCAGCCTGTTTAATCTAGATCTAATGCAGGTCTTAAAAACTCTTCTATTTGATTCAGGAAATTCTGCAGAGACCCTAAAGTAGACTTTCTCAGCGAAGGGCTTCTCTTACAGGAAAACGAGCCCTTCTGCACAAATGTACTTGTGCTGAATGCTTTGTGCTCTTGCATGGTGCTTTTCAGAGACCTGTGAAGACGTGAGAGTAAAACAATGAAATGCATTGCATTTATGCATGCATTATTTTGAGTTATTATGAAATGAACGCTTAGCAGAAATAAAACATGTTGTGCATGTGCAACAAAGAGCTCTTGACATCAATATGTTTACCCTCTATGTCTTTCTTTATACTCTATCATTGTTTAGCATGTGATATTGAGGCGTATTAAAGCACATCTCTGTCTTTCCTCTGTTTCTTTAGGAGATGACTTATCTTTGTATCCCAGCAGCAGATTCGCCCACACAAAACCTGTGAGTAGGCATGCATTTCTGATGGGCTCGTTCACTAATAGCTATCCGATCTCTCTCGGCCGCCAGTGGGCAGCGCGAGTCATTGTAGCAACATGAAGATGTAAATGCTTTTTATAAACAAACGCTTTATAAGTTCTGCATTCACACATGCTCTTCCCTCTTGTCTTTTCCTCAGTCTTCACTAACACTAACGCTGTGATGTTAGTTTTTCATGCCATATCAAACTAGTTACACCCCTGAGCGCGCACTCATACACACACACACACACACACACACACACACACACACACACACACTTCCTCTTGTGGCCCTCTTGGTGCAGGAAGGAAGTCGTGAGCTGGGTTCTGCAGTGATGCCTTGGTCTCACTACGCCTTTATTTTTATCCCCCATTTACCATCAGCTCTCTTGTCACCCTTATGAGCCTGCGAAACCCGGCCATGCGTAATGTGAAACTGACCCTCTTTAACCAAACTGGACCAACCCAGCCCTTTCTCATCCTGGTCCTGTCAAAAGGATGGATGTTCTGGAGGAAATGCCGCCGTACCTGCCGTGGTGTTGTTGCCTCTTTGCATGCTTAAAAGAAACCACAGTCAGATTTCTGGATTTCTTGCCACTATCTGGACAGTTTCAAACCAAAAAAATCTGTATTTTTTTTCTTGCAAGGAGAATATGCAAATAGAAAGGTGAATTTTTTTTTATTTCTTGGAACAATTTTAGTTTTTGTATGAATGTATTCTTAAACACACACACACACACACACACACACACACAAGCAATCCATTAGGTTTTAGCAGGAAGATGTCAACCCAACATTGTCAGAGATTAGTAGCACACATTATTTCCCCAGTTATGGAAAACATGTAAATATCAGGGGATTTTATAATTGTTATTTTAAGGCCTGTAAAAGTCCTAGAAATATCTATAGCGCATCTGCACTCTTAAAAATACAGGTACCAAAGGGGGTTTTCGCAGCGACGCCATCGTAGAACCATTCTGTGTTCTTCAAACAACCTTTCAGTTCTTAAAAGATCAATTTTTTCTTGAGGTCTCTTCTCAGGTCCTAAAATCTGTTATTATTTTAAAAGTGAAGTGAAAAAAAAGAAGAAATTCTCTGCACGAACACACACCATAATGAAGCGAGTGGATTCCTGATGGATTTCATATCTGTAAGATGGATTTCTGTGTGCGAGGTTACAAACATTTGTTCCTTTTTTTACGTGTGTTTCTCAAAAATGAACTTAACACGAACCGAAGTGCTGAAATGTCAATCATTCGTCACTCAGTGATGATCACTGTAACCTCATTACATCCTATATATGTTTCAAAAAGTACAAAAATACATTGTAAAAGTAATCCATATGAATCAAGCAACTTAATCCAAGCCTTCTGAAGAGACACAGTCACCTCATATAATGAACCAATTTAATTTAGGCTTTAATTTACCTTTATAAACTAAAAAAAAAGAGTCCACCAAACAAGAGACCAGAACCATTACAGTTCAGTTGCTCCGATCATTCAAAGGCCTTGAAATGATAGAAACTCATGTTTTTTTTATATGTACTGTAGTAATGATTTTTAAAGGGTTCATGACCTGAGAAACCAAAATTCCCTTGATCTTTTGACATACAAGAGATCATTGTACTATAAAAACATCCTGTACATTTCAGAACTCAAAACTTTCTCTTTAGTCTAAAAACAGCTTATATTGAAGCCAATTTGCCAAAATGACAGCTTGTGGAATGTGCCACTTTATGACGTAATAGTGTGGCTAAACTCCACCTCCACAGAAGATCAACGCCTGCTTCTACAGCACTGCCTGTTTAGCCCCGCCCACCAGTTCTACACCACTGCCTGTTTAGCCCCGCCCACCGATTCTAAACCACTGCCTGTTTAGCCCCGCCCACCGATTCTAAACCACTGCCTGTTTAGCTCCGCCCACCGATTCTACATCACTGCCCGTTTAGCCTCGCCCACATATTCTACATCATTGCCCATTTAGCTCCACCCACCGAGTCTACAGCACTGTCCGTTTAGCCCCGCCCACCGATTCTAAACCACTGCCTGTTTAGCTCCGCCCACCGATTCTAAACCACTGCCTGTTTAGCTCCGCCCACCGATTCTACATCACTGCCCGTTTAGCTCCGCCCACATATTCTACATCATTGCCCGTTTAGCTCCACCCACCGAGTCTACAGCACTGTCCGTTTAGCCCCGCCCACCGATTCGCGCATGTAGTGTAAATTACGACAGAGGCAAACGCAGGTCTACGCAGAAACTAAATGATAAAGATTACTTCTAAATTATGATGTTTTTGGTGTAAAACTTTTGATAACATTATAAGTGGACCTCAGAGAACAGTACAAAATAATTTTAAAAAAGGCAGTTCATGACCCCTTTAATAACAAACTTGCCTAAGTTGAATTTTTGGGCTTTCACTTGTTAATAATTAGATTGAGTGTGATGAGGGTATAGAATTGCTAATTAAGAATTGTATATTTAAGCCAGTGTTTTAATGCTGTTTCATACTGGCTCCGCTTGAAAACCTACTGAAATATTTTGAGCATTTAAGTACACACTCGTTTGAGTTTCCGCATCAAGACTAAATACAATTTTGTCAGGAATTGCGAAGGCAGTAAATACTGAAGTTGTAAAAGCTGTGTGTTGTAGAGCGGCTGGCTGCTGTGAGTAATCTGCATCTGGAAAACATCATGTACACAGGATGTCTCGTAATTCTCTGTTTACTGCTATGGTTACGACCTTCCCACCGCTGGAGGAACAGCACTGTCGGCGTCACAGTCTGAATGAAAACCTCTACGGAATCTACATGAAACTTAAACTGTACTACAGTGGCCCCAAAATGCTTCTTTTTTTTTTTTTGCACAATTAACAGGATATTTCACCCAAAAATCAATCATCAAAATCATCAATTTCTCATCCTCATGTCGTTCCAAACCTGTATGAGTTTTTTTTTCTCTTATGTGGAACACAAAAGGAGATATTTTTATTTATATTTATTTATTTATTTTCACACAGCAGAAGTTGTTTTGGAAACCATTGACATTCAAATAAAAAACAAACAGTTCAGAAACATTCTAGACAATATCTTTTGAGTGAACTATCCTTTTAAGCATCTCTTAATGTCTGAATGTCAATGCATTAGATAACAAGATATTAAAACAAACCAGTGACATTCATACATCAACCCGTGTACAAAATCGAGTTGTTGGAAAAACTTGTTAAAGTAGGATTTTTAAAATTATAATTAGTTCTCATTTAGGGTTATGAACAAGCCTGCAGAGTTTTGAAACTCTGAGGTGTTGTGGGATGTGTGTATGTGCATGCAAAATGTTTATTACGATTATGATGTTCGCGAGTCAGTTTGACCTGCAATTTCATGGTTAACGGCAGCTGCACTGACTTTTTTTTAAATTGTTATTTTTTTGGGCGTACATTTTTAGCTTCTCAGCTACTCTCTGAGAGTATTAACATTTACATTTATGCATTTGGCAGATGATTTAATGCGAAGAAATGTCCACTGTGCTGAAGGCATACACTTTTATCATAATCAGAAAGACTTTATTGCCAGGTATGTTTACACATACGAGGAATTTGTTTAGGTGACAGAAGCTTCCACAGCACAAGCAGATTACAGTAAAAAGACACATATAGTAAACATAGAATAAGTAAATAGGAAATAATAATATACAACAAATATTTGAAAATATACAAAAATAGACAACATGGTATTTGTGTGTACAGGTATGATATGTACAAATGCAAGGAAATGCGAATAAGAAGCATGGTGTGTTAAATAAATAATTGTATAAATAGTGTTGTGTATTGAAGTCCACGATCATCTCCACTGTTTTGAGCGTGTTGAGCTCCAGGTTGTTAAGACTGCACCAGACAGCCAGCTCTTTAACCTCCTGTCTGTAAGCAGACTCGTCTCCGTTCTGGATGAGGCCGATGACTGTAGTGTCGTCTGCAAACTTCAGGAGCTTGACAGAGGGGTCAGTAGAGGTGCAATCGTTGGTGTAGAGGGAGAAGAGCAGTGGGGAGAGGACATATCCCTGGGGGGCACCAGTGCTGATGGTGCAGGTGCTGGATTTGAATTGACCAATTCTCACTAGCTGTTGTCTATCTGGCAGAAAGCTGCTGATCCACTGACAGATGGAGCTAGGGACAGAGAGCTGGGTCAGTTTGATCTGGAGGGCTGTTGGAATTATGGTGTTGAAAGCCGAACTGAAGTCCACAAACAGGATCCTCACATAAGCCCCTGATTTGTCCAGATGTTGTAGGATATAATGCAGTCCCATGTTGACTGCATCATCCACAGACCTGTTTGCTCGTTAAGCAAACTGCAGAGGGTCCAGTAAGGGTCCAGTGATATCCTTTAGATAAGCCTTTGAAACGACTTCATGAACACAGACGTTAAAGCCACAGGTCTGTAGTCATTAAGTCCTGTGATTTTGGGTTTCTTTGGAATGGAGATGATGGTGGAGCATTGAAGCAGGAAGGGACTTCGCACATCTGTTGAAGATCTGTGTGTAGATGGAGGCCAGCTGATCAGCACAGATTTCAATGCAGCATCCTTCACATTGATTCTCTCTACAGAATTGCATGAAGTTGACATAATCTGTTTCTTTCCCCTCCGCAGCATTCAGCATTTTAAGAAGAGCATTAAATTCATGCACGAGTCCCGACTGAAAGGCGAGGGCTGTCTGGTTCACTGGTAAGTGAAGGGTTTGCACTGTACGTCCTCAGGCTATTGAATCAACACTGTAAATGAACCAATGTTAGGTATGCATATGATTCCATGCATGAATATATACGAGTCTACTTTAAGAGGAAGCAAAATGTGCACTCAACCCAGATACCAGCCCTAATCGAGCCCAGTGTGACCATGTGAACAGCTGATAACTAGGTGTCAAGGGGGGGCGGGCTATTTTTGAACTTCCCAAAACAACAGTAAACACAAGCCTCTGTTTGATGTGAGACTATAACACCACTGCGGGCAAAGTGGTTCATTCTCAAAAACGTAATGAAGTCTGTAGTATTTCTCTGAAATCTTATGTTCTTGTGACTTCGAGTTGCACGACTAAGTTGCATGCATAGGGTTAGGAGCTCGTTTTTGATCACTAACCTACAGTATGAACAATCATAAGTAATCGCCTGTAATTATTCTAAAGGCAACCGGCCTGTTATGTTAAAATCACGTTAGTAAATTTGCTGAATGTGACATTTGATCTGATGTTCTCCAGTCTGGCTGGCGTGTCGCGTAGCGTGACGCTGGTGGTGGCGTATGTCATGACCATCACGACTCTGGGATGGCAGGAGGCTCTGGCTGCGGTGAAGGTGGCGAGACCTTGTGCTTCACCCAACATGGGCTTCCAGAACCAGCTGCAGGAGTTTGAGACCAGCCAGCTACAGCAGGTGATTCCTCCACTGTTTATGACTAAATTATTGTATCAGCTATAATTCAGCTGACCTCAAATTATGACAATGGCCCTTCTGATAAACCCTGTGAAGCCTGATATATAAAATAATAGTCATTTTATAAAATGGAACAGTTAATTGAACCTTTAGACTATATATATATATATATATGATCTTGTGAAGATCATTCCTCCACTGAGGAACAGTGAAAGTAAAGCTGCTGGAAACAAACGCTCCTCAAAAGATCCTGAGGATCAGATTTGAGACTCTAAAACATGATTGATGGAGAATCAAGTAAAGCTGAGCTGCTTCAGTCCAGTAAGTGTTCATCTGGAGATATTACTGCAGTTATTCTGACCTTTACTTGATCAAAACCAGTCAAGATCTGACACGAGAAGCTCCAGCTGAAGCAGTTACACTAAAAGAGCTTTGACTTAAACTCTCAATCAGAGACAGAAGACATGCAGTAGATCGAGTGTGAAACAGTTTTTATTAACAAGTTAATCATGTTGATAAATTAGAGGCCTTAAAAATGTGTGTATCAAATATGAGACAGTAGGCTTTATAGGGTTAATATGTTTGTGTAAATGCGTGATCCAGATTCATGCATTCATTGGTAATTGTGGATTTGTGTTCAGTTCAGAGAGTGGCTGAAGGAGGAGTATAAGGAAAACCCCTTTAATGATGAGGAGGACGTTCATAACCTGCTGGCGCAGATTCCCAGCTCCTCCGAGCTGGCGGACGAGGACTTTGAGCTCAACTGAGAGATCGCACAGATCATTCCTGACGTCTGGGATGAGGGTTTGATATGGCACAGCACTGTTTATTAACTTATGCACACTTTTTGTAAATAAGACATATTCAAGGTTTTAATGTTGTTTACTACTGATGCGATGTTAAAGGGAAATTTGCATTTTGTTGTTCAGTCTTTACAGTTATATTATAAAAATTGATTTATACTACTATGGTCTCTGACTTGCTTTTATATTTGAGATAAAATGATTATTGCACCCCATTCCGCCCCCTTTCCAGCGCTTTTGCTCCTCAATAAAAGCCCAATTTCACATGCAAATCCGTAAAATCATGTTAACGTGACGTGCTTGATTCATGTTTTAAAAGCATGAAAGAGGACTTGTGCTGTTCCTCAGGAGGATTTCTGTGCACGCGCTCAGAGACTAAAAAGAAAACGGACACTAAAGTCATCTTTTAGCTTAAGGTGAGCGTAAACGCACAAATACATGCAAAAATGTGTCAAAATGCGGCCCTTGGTGATTATTCACATAAACCCTCATCGGTTATGCAATATATGAACATAAACAGTTGAGAATGAAAATAGGTGTGTAGCAGTAAATTGGATCCGTGCAGCTCTTAAAGTGACAGCAGCCTAATATTCCTGCTGCCGACTGTGTGCTTAACATTAAGTGATGTTTATAAACAAATTTCGGGAGGAGCACGCACAGATAATTAACACGGCCAGTTCATCATTAGTGATTGAGCGCAAGAGAAAACTCCTATAAATAACCAAGTACGTCCTACCTCCGTTATCTCTCGACTTTCAGCATCCCTCCGCCCCCCCGACCCCGCACCTTCAGCATAGTTTCTACCCCAGCACGGGGAGAAGCACTCGGGAGCGGGGAGAGGGGGCCAGGCTGCACACCAAGCTCGGAGCCCTCTCCCCGGACAGCACGCCAAATACGCATTACCTTTATTTAATTATAAGAAAGTGTGAACTCGTGAAATCAAACAACAGAAGAGAAAATCACTCACTGCTCTTGACTGAAGGACTTTTGTAGCTTTAATAAGAAACAAAAGAAGTTTAATTCTTACAGTGGAGACTATGCTGTTTTATTTTACATTCAATTATTAATTATTTCTGTTTGTTCCATTTGTATCTTTTTTCTATTGTATTTGTCCTTTGCTTTTTTTTTTATTACTGAGTATTGTGAAATTTATCTGAATCTCTAAATGTCTCTAAAATGTAGATGTCATAGCAACCTTATTTACAGAAAATATATATATTATATATATACTGACCAGCCCTATTTCATAGTATGCAAAAAAATTAAATACTATTAGTCAATAGTCAATGGCTACCAGCAACTGTTTGGTTACCAACATTCTTCAAAATATGCTCTTTTGTGTTCAACAGAAGAAAGAAACACATACAGGTTTGGAACAACCTAAGGATGAGTAAATACTGACAGAAATGTCATTTTCGGTTGAAATATCCCTTTAGCACTTGCTGGATCAGCCGAGGACCTGTTTTAATGTCAAAGTAACATAAAGAAAGAATAGAAATGTTTAGTTTGAAAAATAAGATAATAAGGTAATTCCAGTGTTATTTCTCTGTCGGACAGCAGGGGGCAGCAGATTCAACACTGTGGAGCTCGAAACAGATTGGTAACAGATTTGAAGTGACTTGATATCAAATACTTGACGAGTTCATGTTTCAGCAATTTGCTGATATTATTCTGGGGGATAAACGGACCCCGAGAAGCTCTGTGAAGGTTGAAAACCACATAAGACACAATGACTGTGACACTGGCCCCTTCTGATGGGAATAAGCGAGTGGCCCCCGTGCGGTTCTGCGCTCAGCAGCTGTGAATGTCCTCAAAGCAAACAAACCTACATCAACAAACATCAAACACCAGGATCACTGTGATGACGAGCGCCGGGAGATTTTCTGGCATATTTTATCGACAGATATTTGTTCCACCGTGTGTGTGTTTGTGCGTCTCGCAGGGATTTCCCGTATGCTGGATGTTTATTCTTGCGGTTCTGTCGCGTTTCTCTGAAGTCTTCAGCTCTGTTTAATGGTGCTGGAGAAAGACGCTTCCACGTAACGCTCCACCCATCTCTCCACCTAACGCGCTTTTCATTATTTAAGAATAGAAGCACCGACCTCTGACATGACTTGAGAAGTGTCGGCTTTGAAAGAGAAGGCAAGTTGTCTGCATTCACAAAGGTAAGACTTGAGAGCCTTGATCTGGTGTGACATTCAACTGAGCTGAATATGACTTGATTTAAACAAACTAATTAGTATAAGCATGCAGCTTAATTATTAAAAAAGCTTATGTTTCATGCATGATAAGCTACGGATGCCCTGCTATCTATATTTTGTTCCTTTTACAAAATGCGGCTGTTAATAAACTACATTTAAATTGCATGGAAAGCTTCATTCTTTGAACGCATACTTTTAATGCAACATTTTCTGTCGTTTGAGAACACGTTATAAATGTGTGTGTTATTGCGGAATATGCATGCATGAACTCATCTGTGAATCGCTCTTCTGCTCACTGCATGTGCACCTGCTCGCGCATGCCTCCCTCCCTCACAGACATGAACTTAGATGGGGACAGCAGCATGCCAGTCAGTTGTGGGAATGGCAAACTTAGACAGTGGCTCATCGATCAGATTGACAGCGGGGAGTATTCCGGCTTGGTTTGGGAAAATGACGAGAAAACCATTTTCAGGATTCCCTGGAAGCACGCGGGGAAGCAGGACTACAACCGCGACGAGGACGCGGCGCTCTTCAAGGTGATTGAGGATGAAGCTGGAGCTCTGCTGACTCTTTCAATGATGGAGTGTCTTTAGACCTGTGTTGTGGCCCCACAAAGCGTTAGGACTCGTATTATCAAACCAAGTGCCTTTATTCAAATAAACTAAGCACGCTTTTGAAGCTAGACGTTTGACGAAACTGATCAAACAATAGATCTAGTGTTGAAAACGAAGACAGAAGTGGTTGCAAAATATGAGTGGATAATGCCATAGTTATTATACTGAACCACACTTGTGCTTCCTCTGTCGGACACCTGTGTGAACTTGACCTCATCCCCTAAAAGTCACCGAAATACCACCTGATTCAGAGTAATAAACCAAGATTATAAAGAAAAGCGCAGTTTGTTCCGAGAAAAGCCACGTGGTTTGATATTTCGTTATCTGATGCGATGACATTCACGTGACTTACGTTTACAAATACGTTTTTGGGGCAACTGTGTGAATGTATATGCATTATTATTATTATTAAGCCTCATTTTTGCATGCATGGGTTAGGATCCTACTGTGGGATCAATTATTAGGAGTAATTTCCTATCAGAGAAAATGCATTCGTGTTGAGCTGAGAAAGACCATTGCATGTTAATAGATTGGCATTCTGTTGCAGTAGAAACAAAAGCAATGACAATTCAGTCAATCAGACACACTGAACAGCATTTTATTCATTACATAATAGCACCCTTATTAACAATAATCATATTATTAACAAGAATCACGTTGCTCGTCCATTTTAAGAGTCTTTAAGTATTTTATGCATTAGTATTCTGAGTTCCTACTAAGCGAGCCAGTTCTTCATGGCCATTTTCTTCTGCTTCCTCTCTCACTCTTCATCTCTTCTCATCTTCATGCTGGTGTTGTGGTCTGTAGGCTTGGGCCCTGTTCAAAGGCAAGCACAGAGAAGGCTTGGACAAACCAGACCCTCCAACGTGGAAGACGAGGCTCCGCTGTGCCCTGAACAAGAGCAATGACTTTGATGAGCTGGTGGAGAGAAGCCAGCTCTACATGTGCTAAAATCCCTCAAGCTTTTTATAGAGAGCTCCGGTTACCAAGTGCACAGCAGTAAAGCAACACAAATCAGCCATCAGACCTTGCATAAGACGAGCTTGTGCTTCGAAATGCTGGGCCAAGGCCATGAAGACCTCTGGTGTGACCCTAAAGCGTTCACGAGTTTCAGTAATTTCATAAAAATGACATGAATAGTAGTTTCACACCTTAATATAGTTGCTATTATTTGTGCTTGTGAACTACCTGTGAAGTGGAGGCAAGAACTGAGCTGTAAGCGAACGAATGAGTGCATTTTTTGTAGCCAGTGTCTTTTAGTTTCGAGGATAAAGCAGATGTAGACACTAAAATGTACAGAAAACTGACCAAAAATATTGATCGCTCACCTTGGACTGACTTTTGACCAAAATCAAATGCTCTCAAGAATGGAAATGTCCTCCCACCTGCCTCTGATAGCAATAGCTAATCGTGACTGTGGTGTAAACTATTTTGTCGGCTATTTGTAAAAATGACGAACTATTCGATATGTCCAGCCTCAGCTTCTTTTAACAAAATAAATGCATAAGCAAAGGAAGGAAAAGTGCACTCGTCAAATCATGGGCTCTTTTAACACACTCTCATCATGGCATTTCGTAACTATTTGACGTCTTGGCGAATGGGCGGTGAATTCGTACGATCTCATTCGTATGTTTTCATGCGATCTGCTGAGGGTTAGATTAGGGTTGGACCTTCATGCTTAATGTTTTTCTACAAATAGTATGTTTCCATACAAATCAAATCGTACAAATTCATAAAAAATCGCCAACTCTTAGAATAGTTGCGCTTTCTCGTGAGATCAGGCTTGCTCTTTAGCAGCTTTAAGTCTTAAACTTAAACTTAAAATACAATTATCAATTATTGGCTACAATTATCATTAACCAAATGCTCAAATAGTGTTGATATGTATTTATTTATTAATTTTTTTTTGCATGCTTTGCAGCCAGAGATTCATAAATATTCTTGTGCAGTTATATATGTATATGAATGGTATGAATATATATTTTTTCTTGTATTTTAGGCTCTAAGTCCAGCAGTATGGATGACAGCGTGACACACGTGGCTCCTATTAGTTATCCTATGCATTCCCCGTATCCTCCTCTACAGCCTCAGGTGAGATGTGTTCCCTTTGCGGTGTCACATTATTATTATTATTATTATTATTTTTACAAAATATGAATTTCCATGGGAGACGTCCAATTAGCACTGCATTTATATCTAGCACTTTTACATTTACTGCTTGTTCCTAGCAGATGCTTTCAATGTGAAACAGTGTTATTGTAGTATCAAAATACTTTTATAGTTGTTATTAATATTTTTAATTAGTTTTTATTTTTATATTTTCTGTTATCGTTTTTATTTTGGTTAAAGTTTTTGTAATGCTGTGTGTTTTGTTGTTTTTATTAGGTTTTTTTATATGCCAATATAGTTTTTTTCTTCTGTTTTTACTATATAAATACTACTTTAAAGTTAAGCAAGTTATATATTTAGTGCATCAAATTGTATGTATGTGTGTGTGTATATAAATAAATAAATATATATATATATATACACACACACACACACACACACACATATATATATATATATCTAGAACTATATTATGAACTCAGAGCAGTGTTATTTTAGTATTACTGTTATAATATTATAGTTTTTTTATCATCTATGATAAATTTTTGTCTTTATATTTTTTGTTTTAATTTTTTTTGTTTAATTAAAGTTTTTGTAATGTTGCGTGTTTTTGTTGTTTTATTAGGTTTTTTATATGCCAATATAAATATTGGCATATATAATATAATATATACACAAACACAATATATATAGCAGTATTATTTTAGTTTTTTTTAAATTATCTAGGATTAGTTTTTGTTTTTATATTTTTTGTTTTTGGAATTTTTTTTTAGTTTAGTTAGAGTTTTAGTAATTGCTGTGTATTAATTTTTATTACGTTTTAGTTATAGTTATTGAAGTGCATCAAGTAAAACAAAATGAAAATGAGTAATTTTGCCTTGGCAACCAGGTGAGATAAAACTGTATTTTATTTTAATGAAAGTCTTTAAAATATAAATGTAATTTTAGTTCTAGTTTCAGTTAACTTTACTAGGTGTGCAGTCAGCCTGGCTGAAAAGATCAGCTAGTGCCGGCTGGTTTATTACTGATCTGGTGAACCAGCACAGCCATATGAAACCTGACTGGTGAAGCAGGTTAACCGAGTGAATCTTGTTGGTTCTGCTAGTTAAGAACTCTAATGTGCGCTCCAGCATACTGGAGCTGGAGCTGTTCTTCTTCTCTGGAAGGTCAGTGATAAAGTCCAGTCTCAGAACCCGTCCGTTGTCTCTGTGCAGATGCCGGGATACATGCTGCCTCAGGAGAGACGAGACTGGAGGGAATACAGCGGCGATCAGCCTCATCCTCAGGCTCCTCACGCGGAGTTACCGTATGGCCAGTGTCCGTATCCACCCACGCGCTCCTTACCTTGGCACCCATCGGCCTGTGACAACGGTACCTGCTTCCAGCGTCTCCAATAATGCACAGTGTCCCGTTCTGAGTGCACAGCATTAGATTCATGCCATTCTCTCACATTTGGCAAACAACTACGTATCTTAGGCAGTGTTGGGGAAAGTTACTTTTAAAAGTAATGCATTACAATATTACCTAACTCTGTAAAAAAGTAACTAATTGCGTTACTTTTTACGGAATGTTACTTTTGCGTTACTTTTTGTCACCTGGGCTGATCTTGCTTGTTTGTTTTTAAGAACAAAAACCCAAAGGTTATAATTTTTGGCAACCATAAAGACCCTCTCACACTGAAAGTGAAATGAATGAGCCTCAGGCTGAAGGATGAGTCTCTGCACTCACTCCCGATTTCTCTCAACACGGGACAGGAGGCTGTCAGTCAATAAATGGGAGAACAAAGTAACTTAAAACGATTGCAGCCCATATTTAAAGGTTGTGTACCATATTTAGCGTATTATTTTCAGAGAAGCTAGAGCTATTCTTGGTCATAGATGCTCTCACTTGTTCCTGTAATGATTGAGAAGAGCGTTTATCAAAGGCGAGCAACGTTAGCCGACTTTAAACAGAAAGAGGAAATCCTTCATGTCTGTATTAATGCTTGTGTATTAATGGCACTTCTCACTCTGTAAAAGAGCAAACTCAAGGGGTACCAATGAATACGCGTCACAGAACGTACTTTGTTCTGCTGACATCTAGTCCCTTTATTAACTTTTGCTAAATATAAGTAAAAACGAAATTTCTATCTGGGTTAGACCTGGGTCTGGATTTAGTCCTGAAGTGGTCTGGTCTCAGCTGGTCTAGTCGTGGTCTGGGTCTGGTCTCGATTCTGACTCTTGCAATGATAGAAGTGGAAAGACAATTATTTTATTTTACTATAGGCTCCTTTGTCACATTGCATTGTTAATTTTGAGAGTAGTAAAATAATCCATTTCAATGCATCTACACTTTCCAGGGTATCAGATATCTGGCTCCTTCTACACGTATTCACCGACAGAAACCCATCCAGTGGCAATGGACCCCGGTATAAGATCGGCCGAAGCCATGGCTATTTCAGGTACACGAACACGACTCACGCACACGGCTGCCAGAGTTATATTAGCATCATTGAGATACTATTATAATGTTTATTCATATTTTTAGATTTCCCATTTTTATGTTCATTTGAGTTAGTTTTAGTCATTTTCTTGTTTGTTTTTGTCTTTTGTTTATATTATTTTTCATTTTATTTTTTACATTTCTATTTCCGATTCAGTTATCACATTAAGATAAACTAAATGAAAAGGTGAAATGTTGCCTTGGCGGCTAGATTGAGATTTTTTTCAGGTAACATTTATTTCATTTGAAGTAAGTTTTTATGGTTTTGGTTTTAGTTAACTGTAATAACCCTGACTGTTGCTATAAACCTTGGCATGTAATATCTGCACCACGGACATGAATGAAGTAACTATTGTGCAGTGTTGGGTGTAATGCATTACAAAGTATTTAATTACTGTCATTTAATTACTTTTCTCTCGAAAAAGTAAAGTAAGGGATACTCCTCATTTTTCCTGTAACTGAATTAGTTACTTCTGATGTAATTGCATTAAATACTGTACAGACTATAGAACGATTCTATATAAAACAGTGGATTGAACATCAACATTTCATATCTGATGTTAAAATGAATGGTTTTAATGCAACCCTCTCCCTTTAAATACTTTGATCAGTTGAATAATAATTCTTGCAATAGAATGAAACGAGCCGTTTCATGTCTTTCCTTGTATTATTAAACTGTAATTAGTAATAAGTAATACAACTCTTTTTAGAGAGAGTAATGAGAACAGTAATCTAATTATACTGCTGAAGAAGTAATAAATGTGTCCCTGCAGCACAGAAGCAGTGTTAAGTCGCTGGGGGATATTTGTAGCAATAGCCAACAATACATTGTATGGGTCACAATTATACATTTCTCTTTTATGCCAAAAATCATTAGGATATTAAGTAAAGATCATGTTCCATGAAGATATTTAGTAAATGTCCTACCGTAAATAGATCAAAACTTAATGTTTGATTAGTAATATGCATTGCTAAGAACTTCATTTGAACAACTTTAAAGATGATTTTCTCAATATTTAGATTTTTTTGCACCCTCAGATTCCAGATTTTCAAATAGTTGTATCTCAGCCAAATATTGTCATATCCTAACAAACCATACATCAATGGAAAGCTTATTTATTCAGCTTTCAGCTGATACATAAATCTAAATTTGGAAAAATTGACCCTTATGACTAGTTTTGTGCTCCAGGGTCACATATTACTTTTTTAGTAAAATACCCAGCACTGCTATTGAAAGCACCTAGAAACCACCCAAAACACCCTAGTATTGTGTCATCAAGTTAAAAAGAAAAAATTATTCTTAAAAGCTGTTTTCTGTTCTCTGGTGCACAGACTGCCGCCTGCACGTCTCTCTGTACTATCGCGAGTCTCTGGTGAAGGAGGTGACCACCAGCAGCCCTGAAGGCTGTCGAATCTCCTCCTCTTCATCTCCAGGATCACCCTCGTCCCCGTCGTCCCCGGGCCCCGAGGAGAGACTGTACGGCGGGGCTGAGCCCGTGCTCTTTCCCTTCCCGTACCCTCAGTCGCAGCGGCGCGGGGCTGAGAAGCTGCCTAACGTTCTGGAGCGCGGCGTGCTGCTGTGGCTGGCTCCGGACGGGCTTTACGCCAAGCGCCTGTGCCAGGGCCGCGTGTACTGGGAGGGCCCGCTGGCCCCGTATGCTGACAAACCCAACAAGCTGGAGAAAGAGCAGACCTGCAAGCTGATGGACACGCAGCAGTTCCTCTCAGGTTAGAGATTCCAGTGACTAGAAAGTGCTGATTGACTTGGATTCATGGTATATTTTGAAGGTCACATGACTGATTAAAGTCCTTTAAGTAACTTAATTAGAACTTTTGAACAGAATCATGGGCTGTGCCCATACAGCAGAAAAAATATGTTTCAAATATATAATTTCAAAATATACAAAAAAGGCCTAAAATAAATGTGACCCTGCAGCACAAAAGCAGTGTTGAGTCGCTGGGGGATATTTGTAGCAATAGCCAACAATACATTGTATGGGTCACAATTATACATTTCTCTTTTATGCCAAAAATCATTAGGATATTAAGTAAAGATCATGTTCCATGAAGATATTCTGTAAACTTCCTACCGTAAATATATGTATCTCAGCCAAATATTGTCCGATCGTAACAAACCATACATCAGTGGAAAGCCTATTTATTCAGCTTTCAGATGATGCATAAACCTCAATTTCGAAAAAATTGACCCTTATGACTGGTTTTGTGCTCCAGGGTCACATATTTGCTGTAATATGTTTCAGAATATATTTACGTAAATATATTTTCTACCAATATAAATATTTCTTGCCATTTTTTGTATATTTTTGAAAATATATTTTAAAAATATAAATGTTTTAAAAAAAAAAAGCATTTCAAAATAAGGTTTTCCCTCCATATATTTCAGTCCAAGAAAATACATTAATATGTCACATTTGAAGAAAAACTTTATTTGTTGTCTATAACGCATATAAAACATTTTAATAAAATTGAGCCCTTTACAAAAAAAAACACTATATATATATATATATATAAATTAAACAAAATCATTATTAACCTAGTTTAGATATAGGTTAATTCCATCCACATTTGCATTCATTTTGAAATACATTTTGGTATATAAATGTTAAAACTACATATATTTAAAATTTCAGAAATATATTTCATTGAGCTTCACATGTATATTTTGTCCTATGGGTTAGATTAACCTCGTGCGATTGTTTGCGTTGGAGATGATTGAGATGCTTCCACAGATCTAGACTTATTTATGAAATGAATTTCAGTGTGTATCCTTCATGAAACACGTTTATCTTTGTAAATCGTTCATAAAACGATTCTTATCTAAGCGGACACATTCAGTTTAATAGAATTCGGCTAATATGTGAATGATTCACAGTCTCTTTGATTTGATTCACTCGATGAATGAACTTTATCAGCTGTAGACACACTATAGAAGTGTTTTGTGTTCAGCTCTTTTGTGGAATGAGGGAAAGGCCTGTCCTTTCTCCTGCGAGCACATGAAAGCTTGTTCTTTAAGCTGTGTGTGTGGTTTCTACGTGTCTCTAATGTCTCGCATTGTGGGATTTTCCAGCGAGCTCCTGACCCTCTGGTCACACACATGAACACACTCTCCATCCGTCTGCACCTGCTAAAGTTCATTTGCATTTCAGCTCTCTGCTAGTCATCAGTTTATGAGGGGTCTTGTGCTCACATTATTGCTAATCTGGAGTTTTTTTGTCTTTGATGGGAAGAGTAATGACCGTAAAGATTGTGGTTTGACATTAAAGCCCATCAGAGATTTTAAACACTTTTGTACCACTTTTTCTTTAGAATTATGAATCAAATAAAAATCTGCCAGTACTATTATTGAAATGACGTCAAACACAAATGCAAATCTCCTTCTCAGAATAATTATGATCTGTTGTTTAAATGAAATTATTTAATTAATGCAAAAGCATTTATACATCATGATTGCCTTTTATACTAAATACAAACATTTATTGCCATAGTAAAAATATGATAAATAATTACAAAAAGTAAATGCATTGAGAACTTGCATTGCAATTTTGAGGGAAAAATTTGCTTATTTGACATGAAAAACAAAAAGTGATGCAAAATTATCCTAAAAGGCTTAATTTTCTTATATTATCTTATATTTCTCTATTGTAGTTTGAATTATTATGATCTATTATTTAAATGAAATTATTAAAGTGCATTGTATTTAATGCAAAAGCATTCATGCATCATGATTGTTTTGATCAGTTTACTTTGGGGTAAACAGTTTTGTTGTTGTTGTCAGTTTCATACCCTATAATAAAATGCAACTTTATTATTACTTGTTATTTATTATTATGCATTGTTTATCTCGCTGTAGAACTGCAGGGCTTCGTTCACCACGGCCGTCCCATGCCGCGCTCTCAGGTGGTGCTGTGTTTCGGAGACGAGTTTCCAGACCCTCAACGGCAGAGCAAAATGATCACAGCTCAGGTAAAATCAGCCTCTCCACGGTTTGACACATCATTTATCATGTGCTGATGGGAACGCAATAGAGCAGGTAACTGCCCACAAAACTGTGATGATGTCAGATTTGTGAATGAAAGAGGAATGAAGAGAAAGACTTTTTCAAATTTCTTGTTTCCCTCTGTCTCAGAACCGTTTTTATTGTATTTTGTGTTGTTTTGTCTATTTTATTTCAAATCTGGACATTTTTTCAAAGTCAATTAAAGATATATTTTTTAAGGATCCTGGTTTTGTCCTGTGTATTGTTTGCTTCTGCTTGGCTTTCAGAATTTTGCAGATTTTTATGTGCATTGACAGTTATATTTGCATGAACGCACTAATTCAGGAACATGACTAAATCAGCTTGAGCTCATTGGGTTAAAACAACAAGTCATTTTGGCTCCATCAGTAGCACCAAAAAGAACTACAACAATAACTGTTTTCAAACCAGTTTCCCAACCACTGCCATTGGTCAGGCAAGCCGATGGTCCCGCCCCCTAAATCACGCCATTGGTCGAGTCAGTGCTGTTGTGATCAGGGTTCTCAAACAAACAGCAGAGCGTTTCCGAACAATGCCGTCACTTGCCGCTTTACTACCTCAGTACGATGCAGTGGTAGTCAATTACTAGAGAATAATACAGCTGATAAACATCCTTATACGCCAATTAGCTGACGACACTACCCTGTTTTAAAAAAATTATCCTCTTGATCTTATTAACGTGTTCTCTAAAACTTCTGGTCTATCTTTGAATTTAGATAAATGTGAGCTTCTTCCTATAAAGTCTTGCACTGCCCCATTCTTATACAATATTCCTGTTAAGTCCCAAGTAAACTATTTAAGTGCAGTCATTTGTAAAGATGATAATGCAAGAGGTAAATTAAACTGTGATCCAGTAATTACTAAGGCTAAGAAAAAGTTGAATTCCTGGCACTTTTAATCCACTCAGCTGATTCTTTAACCTCTTGTATTTCTTGGACACATGCCTGTGAAACAGCAATAGGGAAGATTTGCTTTTTGTCCAGGAATAGAAAGATTTGGCAGCTCTTTCAGAAAGATATAATTACTGTCCCTTCTGCAATATCTTACTGGAGTAATTCTTTTGAAGACATTCCTTGGAAGAAAGTGTGGTCCTTACCTAATAAATATCTAATTACTAATAAGGTTAAAGAGATGTCTTTTACACCGTCAATCTTTATCTTAAAAAAATGTTTCCTGAGATGCATCCTGCTCCTTTTGCGGCGTGGAAGATGCGTCTGTTCATCATCTTTTTCGGGACTGTGTCCATGTTGCTACCTTTTGGAAGAAATTCTGTATATTTGTACGTGTTTCCGTCTTAGGCTATTTTACTTCGGTGTTTAAGGATGTCTTATTTGGTTTTTATAACTCTCACACAAATTTAAAAGACAAGTATTTTCTAAGAAATCTATTTGTTTTCCTAGCTAAGTTTTTAAAACATAAATGCAAACCTATATTTTTTATTTTCTGTAAAGATTTGAAATGTTATTTGGATACTATATCATCTTCCAGCAATCTCAAAGCCCTAAAATCCTATACATTGTGCACAAAGTATAATATATATGTTTTTTTATAATGTGCCACTGGCTAGTTTTTTTTGTTGTTTTTTTTCACATATTTATTTATTTATTATATTGGATTCAGAAAACAACTTTGTTGGTGACAATAAACCTTGCTTTTGGGAAATGCATGTTTTGATAGCAGCATGCTAGTGCGACCTGCTTAAATTTCATGCATGAAATTAATTTCTTGACATAAAATGCTGTATTTCAAAACACTTACAACAATGGCATGCTTCTGTTGCGGGTGACAATAAGCCATAGACATTTACTGGACATTACTGACTTTAGCTGGAAAAATGACTCCGTTGTTGTCTTCTTGCATTATTAACAAACTATTTTCCTGTTTAACACTGTGAAGCTGCTTTGACACAATCAGTATTGTATAAAGCGCTATACAAATCAAGGTGACGACTTGATAGCATAGTTTGCAAGTTGCATTTCAGGCGCCGTTCTTGTCGTCACGGTTGATCCAAGATAAGTGATCTTTTCCACATCATCGAGAACTACATTTTTAAGCTGAGGGTGATGTGTGTTGTGTTGGCAGCAAGTGTCTTTTCGCTCACCGTTTTTTCAAGCTGAGCCCAAAAACATCCCGAGCAGAATCTGCAGCTGCTCTGGTGAAGATGCACATAATGCAGCAGCACCTGCATACAGCAGTTCTCTGACGACAAACTCTTTTTGTTCATGCTCTGAAACGGGATCTTGGGTGGCACCAAGCAATCTCCCAGTAATACAGAGATTGTTTCTGCAGCAGAGCTGGAGTAGCTGATGACCATTCTCATTCATTCGCCCCACCCCAAAATATTATGATCATCCCCAACTCTGGCGTTCATATCGCCCAACAAGACTGTCCGTTCAGCTTCAGGAGATGGCCTGAGAAGCATTTCTAGTTGTCCATAGAACTGATCTTTGTCTGCTGGTTCTGATTTAAGTGTTAATCTTTTACCAAAATGTTATAATTTGCTTGCTTCTGAAACAATTTTCCTTTTTATTTTCCCTCTTATTTCTGAACCAAATAGAGACTTTTCTTTCTTTCAACCAGAGAATTGACTTTTCTTTTCTCCTTCTTTCTTTCCATCTTTTTTTTTTTAATCCAACCAATTATTTATGGATAAATCATGAGTATAATTGAGAGAAGTCTTGAATTTTAACAGCCTGCATCTTCTACCTAAACTAAATGGTAAAGTATAAATGTCACTGGCTGAGATGGTGTTAAAGGCAGCGGGGGAATCCTCGTTTCATCGGCCTCTTTCTCTCTGTCAGGCTTGACTGAACAGAATGGTTCCACTAGAGACGGCACTCATGATCGCTCTTCACGTCTGCGTCATCATCCCACACACCGAACTGAAGCCCACGTCTGCAGCCCGTATTAGCAAATAACTTTCTCAGTGCCCTGACTCTTTGGTCTTTCTCAGAAGAAGGTCTTCAACAATGAGATACAAGTATCTAGAAGAGAAGGGGTTGATTTTAAAGCTGCACTACCATGAGTAGGTCAAAACAGTTGTTAAATATTAGGGATTAACCCTATCATAGCTGTGTTTTGTTAGTAAGCAAGTAAGTGTTCTTATACTCTCCTGATGTTTAACCTTTGCATGCAAGTCAATCCCAAGAGTCAAAAATTCAAATGAGAGGCAAAACAGGTTAGTTTTTCAAATGAAACTTCAATCCTTATAAGTCTTAAATTCTTCACTTTCAAATTTTGGCAGACGACTACAGGGAGGCTTTTCTGTCTGCGTTTCGTATAAAAACAAACTTGTAAAAAGAAACCCTGAAACATTTCTCAAATCTTCTTCTTTTACAGTATGTTCCTCAGAAGAAAGTAAATGACAGGATTGTCATTTTTGTTTGAACTGTACCTTTAAGACTGAGCATTTCAGCAAATTAAAAAATATATATTCTGCAGAGGATACTTTTGTAACTACAGCAATGTATAATCCATCATCACTCCCATTTGAAGTTTTTGCATTGTCACTGCTCATTTGCATAAAAAAAGCATCAGATCATATTTTTTTCATTGTGCAGGAGCAAATCTCCGTTTCCCATCATACAGTATGTGACGCTGCATACTAGTCAAAGTGTATTCATAAAACATAAATTCAAATACATATGACTCGAGCTCTTAAGAAAGCATGTGGGAAATAATTGAAAGATTAAGCTATTCATCTAAACATGCTTCCTAAGTTTTCATCAGCTGCCTGATTGGAGGGTTTATTTTAAGCTGGAAACTGCATTTAATTAAGAATGTTTTTGGAGTTTTGCAAAAATGTAAGTAAAGGCTTGTTTCCAACGAGCCTGTGTTGTCTATATACGGCATCCTTACGAGCATATAGAAACATAGCTGACAAAATATTGGTTTCCAAATGATTGTTTCGTCTACAGACGGGTAGATCTGCAGAATATCAAACTAGCCTCATGTCATAAGTGATATTGACAGCTAGCATGCCATTGTCAGCTGATTTAAACAAATAACACTCATTTAAAGGAGCAACTTTAGTGCGATCTGTAATACTCAGTAACGGTAAAGCGTGTAAATGTGAAACTACAAATCCGTGTTTGTGCTGGTGAACCTGATTTACCAGGTGTTTCACATCCACTTTCCCACAACCTCTTTCTGCGTCTCCATAGAGACTCAGTGCACCACAAACCTTCTTCCATTGGATGTAATGTTGACTCTTGCCATGTTCAATGCAGCTGGTAAAAGGTTAAGATGAGATTCTGCATAATTTCCTCTGAATAACAGAGCAATACCTGTGTAATGTGAGGTACTGCAAGTTCAACATCTCAATAGTTCAGAGACACACACACACACGCACACGCACACGCACACGCACACGCACACGCACACGCACACGCACACACACACACACACACACACACACACAGAGAGAGAGAGAGAGTCAGACTAACCAGATTTTTTCTGGTTTTGTATAAGATTTGATAAGTCAGGAAAACAAAGAGGTTTCAAAGTTATGAATGTCGTCAATGGACTAAATGCAAGCTTCAAAAAACCCAAAAGACAGAACGGCATGGGTTTTAAATATGAACACACCATATTTCACCCCCAAAACAACTGATAAATATAATTTGAAGTTGATTTGTGCAAATTATAAAGTTAAAACGGATTTGTGCAAAGTAAAGGAACATTAGTAGTTTTTGTGTTGTTGAGTGACAATTATGAATTTTTGTGACACACACACAGACACAGACACAGACACAGACACACACACACACACACACACACACACACACACACACACACACACACAGAGAGAGAGAGAGTCAGACTAACCAGATTTTTTCTGGTTTTGTATAAGATTTGATAAGTCAGGAAAACAAAGAGGTTTCAAAGTTCTGAATGTCGTCAATGGACTAAATGCAAGCTTCAAAAAACCCAAAAGACAGAACAGCATGGGTTTTAAATATGAACACACCATATTTCACCCCCAAAACAACTGATAAATATAATTTTAAGTTGATGTGTGCAAATTATAAAGTTAAAACGGATTTGTGCAAAGTAAAGGAGCATTAGTAGTTTTTGTGTTGTTGAGTGACAATTATGAATTTTTGTGACACACACACAGACACAGACACAGACACAGACACAGACACAGACACAGACACAGACACAGACACAGACACAGACACAGACACAGACACAGACACAGACACAGACACAGACACA
>NW_015506036.1:293814-295245 GCF_001515645.1 Sinocyclocheilus grahami | reverse complement strand
CACAGACACAGACACAGACACAGACACAGACACAGACACAGACACAGACACACACACACACACATACACACATTAAATAAATAAATATAATTTAAAGTTGATTTGTGCAAATGATAAAGTTAAAACTGATTTGTGCAAAGTAAAGGAACATTAGTAGTTTTTGTGTTGTTAAATGACAATTATGATTTTTTGCATTTCATGACATGCACTAATTTTCATCACTCAGATTCTAAAAGTTCTCTTTACATGAATCCTAAATGTTGCAATCTGGCGTTAGATGAAAATAAACAAATACATATGCATGCTTAATTTTTCCCATTGATCAAAATAAAATTTGGATTGAGCTCAGTCAGATTGATTGAGGTGTTTATATGAGGGTCTCAGTCTGATTGAGCCATCAATCCGATTACAAACAGATTATGTGGGTGCGTGTAAATGTGTGTCAAGCTCAACTTGCATTGGTCTTTCTTAGATTTCTTATTTATATAGAGGCTTCATTTTTTTCTTCATTTATGCAAATGATATTGTAAGTTGTATTGATGGGTGTCTGGTAAATAGCAGAACCACGGGTCTCCTGTGGTCCATATTCAGCGGTATCTGTTTACTCAAAACACACTTCCCCAGACACAACAGAAACCTGAAGCACATCTTTAGAACCTCATGCTGCTTCACAGATTGTTGTGGGATACACACTCAAAGCAGTAGTCTAACTTAATAAAATTATGACACCTATTTCCACACAGCTGAACTGATTTATTTGAACTTAAATTAGGTTGATTGTACTGATTCATGCCTATAATGAGATCACTGCAATTTCATCTGACATGTTCTGTGATTGTTGATCCAATCAGACTGGTGCTCTTGTGCAGAGCTTTTATGAAATTGGAAAAACCTGTTGGAGTTTAAGTGTTTAATGTTGAGTTATTTTGAACATTTAAAAGAGTTTATAGAATATAAAATGATGAATGATGATAACTGAACAACAAACATTAATAGGTCTTTTCCTGTTACAAAAAAATTCATTAAACAGCACTTCGTTTCAACATTTATACCCTCCTGATCTATCCCTACGCAAAGCATGCTGGGAGCTAGAAATGCCCAGTTTCAGTCAATGCAACGTAAATGATTCATGTAGCCCCAACACAAATGGTTTAAGTTAACTTAAATTTTTAAAAGTAAATTGACATTTAACATAATAAAATTGAGTGCAAATGAAAACTGAGTAAAAAACTAAAGATTTGTGTTGTTTTAGCTTATTTTAAGTTAACGGAGAAAACAACTAAAATGTATTCACACAAACGGTCCTACATTTAATCCACTTACTTGTTTAGTTGCAATGGATTGATTTTCATTTTCCTTCATTTAAAATGCCAAAGTAATATTATGAATAAAATAATTAATTTGGAATCAAAAGGAGTCAGTTATGAAACA
>NW_015506036.1:292742-293302 GCF_001515645.1 Sinocyclocheilus grahami | reverse complement strand
TGCCCAGTTTCAGTCAATGCAACGTAAATGATTCATGTAGCCCCAACACAAATGGTTTAAGTTAACTTAACATTTTACAAATGTAATGACATTTAACATAATAAAATTGAGTGCAAATGAAAACTGAGTAAAAAACTAAAGATTTGTGTTGTTTTAGCTTATTTTAAGTTAACGGAGAAAACAACTAAAATGTATTCACACAAACGGTCCTACATTTAATCCACTTACTTGTTTAGTTGCAATGGATTGATTTTCATTTTCCTTCATTTAAAATGCCAAAGTAATATTATGAATAAAATAATTAATTTGGAATCAAAAGGAGTCAGTTATGAAACATATGCCTACAAACTGTGGTTTGAAACTTTGGACTTGACCAAGTTTCACTTCATACACTGCAACACTGTAAAGCATGTTGACCTGTTACCACTAACACACACACACACACTCTCTCTCTCTCTCTCACACACACACACACACACACACACACACACACACACACACACACACACACACACACACACACACACACACACACACACACACACACACACACACGCACA
>NW_015506036.1:279161-292699 GCF_001515645.1 Sinocyclocheilus grahami | reverse complement strand
TCTCTCTCTCTCACACACAGACACACACACACACACACACACACAGGGAGAGAGAGAGGGAGATAGAGACAGACTAACCGGATGAATGTACTAGAAACCTCCAGTCATTTCTGCATATCATATGAGGGATGTCAGATCAGGGAGTGTGAGGTTAGGCTTAGTGTTTGAGACATTTGGTGAGCTCAACAATATTAAATAGGTTTAATCTGAAATAATTTACCTCATATTTTTGTTGATTTACCCATTTATATTTCACTGTTATCACAATCCTGCTGTACTGTTTTAGATTACAGTGTTTATTTGTTAATATTTTACAGGTTCATTGTAATATGCACAAATAAAAAAAAAGCATGTTCTAATATTTCATTGGACCGCCTTTAGCTTGTGCATTTGTTGTGGCATTGTTCTGACAGCCTTATGCAACATCACAACATTTATTTTTATTAAAAGTGGCTTTAGTTTTGGTCTGAGATCTTGTTCTGACAATGGGACAGTCAAATCCTTCTTTAAAGGATCCTTCCAGCACATCCCACAGACTTTCAATAGGGTTAAAATGACTCCTCATGCTACCTGAACTACTTTTTTTCACAAGCTCGATGAATCTTGTCCCAGACTCTTCAGTATTTGCTTATTTAAATCCAAACGGCTACTTTTTTTGGCCAGGCAGTGTATTTGAACCTTGAGTTTGATGGATATGTTGAATTATGTCGATGAGGTTGATGACACTACACTAGCTTGAGGAATGGCAATAATAAACAGGTCTTTTCCTCTCTAGGTTTTGCTGTGATGACATGAGAAATAAACAAGGATTTTGTTTTAAAGGAGTGAAGCCATTTTCCTAATCTGCAAGCATTAATACTGTATGATTTTCCAAGAAAGGAATTTGGTTACGAATTGTTCTGGCCGTCTTCGCCTCGCTCTCTCTCTCTCTCTCTCTCTCTCTTTTTAATGAACACACTTTCATTTCTTCCATGACAACATGACGTGCTCCCCACGTGAACGTCTCTTGTCTGTTTGATTGGTTTCAGACTGTTTTGTTTGGAGAGCACTGTAAAAATTTATTTTTAGAAGTTGTAAAGATTATTGGATTACCAGAAAATACCATTTCAGTTTTTATACTTCAAAATGTAACATCTCAGCTGTTTTTTTTTGTAATTATTTGTGAAATTTGCTAGCAATTTCTGAGTGAAAATTGTGGAAGCGAGCTGTCATCGAAGGGGTTTAGATTTAAAATGCAGATAAAGATGTAGGGCATCTAAAGATATACCTCAAATGAATGTTTCTGGGAAGTTTCTACAGAGCAGATCACTGATCTCAAAAGCAGTTTCTGTCCATCTTCTGTCTGCTAAAAATCAAGTTTTTTTAATTGAATTTGAATTTTGAAATTTAAGCAAAACTGCATCAGCAGGTATGGAAATGATCCAGCCATTAGCGTTAAAGTGTTAAAGAGTTGGATTCTCATGCTAAACGTAAAGCTCTATCTTTCTGTTATAAATCTGATCAAACTAAAGATTCTTCAGAGATATGAAGGATGCAGTATACTCTATAGGTACTCAAGATTAACATGAGATTGCAGAAACTGTGTGTGTGTTTTCTTTTGAAAAAGAAAAATACTTCCCTGTTTAATGCCACCTTTTCCTTAGACATTGTATGATCAGCAGAACAATTTGAGTAAATGTAGCTGTGTAAAAGGTAGAGGATGAGGCCATAGAACAATGTGCTTTTCTGTTTAAATTGTAACATAACTTATCATGTTTATGATTCTCATCTCTTTATCACAAAACGCTAAAACTGGCACTGTTTTGGAGAGAAAAAACACTTTTTAACCCATCTCATGGTGTGTTATGAACTCTCATATGAGTTTCTAATGGTTTTGTGTTCTTTGCACATTTATTTTATGTGCAGCAATAGCATGCTCTGGCTCAGTGGCATTACACCTGTTTTTTTAAAACATTATGATTTAAATGTTGAAGAGTGTACCGAGAATAATCTTTCATCTTTTCCTCACTTTTCATCATAATAGTTTTGCTGTGTTTTAAAGAGTTGCCAGTCAAAATTAAAACTGCTGATGATAGATATTCTTCATTCTTTCTGACAAACAACAAAAGATAATGTGAATTACTATGTTTTCTAAATGTTTAAATTGCAGTGCACAGCATTTATTATAAGCTTTTATTTATCCGCAGCTCAGTACTCACTACTCACTTTTAAATAAGCAAAAGTTTTTATCAACTCTCATTCTGACGGCACCCATTCACTGCAGAGCATTCATTGCTGAGACACTGATGCAGTGCTACGTTTCTCCAAACCTGATGAAGAAACAAACTCATCCTAATCTCGGATGGCCTGAGAGTAATCACATTTTCAGCTAATTTTCATTTTTGGGTGAACTACTTAAACTTTCTGAAAGTCATAAATCAAAGTCAGATTCTTCTGGTTTGACACAAACCCCTGACCTGAATTCTCCGTCCCATTTTCCTGTCCACAGCATTGTTCAAATGTTAAAACCACAAAACTTTCAGTTTTGGCCTCTGACAAAACCAAACGCTCTCTCTCTCTCTCTCTCTCTCTCTGTGTGTGTGTGTGTGTGTGTGTGTGTGTGTGTGTGTTTCTACAAGCTTGCAGTTCAAGTGCTTACTCATTCTCTTTGTTTTGCAGCCTGACTAAGAAACACGGTCCTGCCTTTCTGTTCGAGTAAAGACTTTGAGTCATTCCTCAGATGCGTGTGTTCATCGTCTCTGTGCATGTGAGATAGCCTCATCAATGCTATGATATTGACAGACAGATAGAGAGAGAGGAGAATGTAGTGTAAATACATGTTGACTGGGCTTTATTGACATTTGAGACGACATGTGCCTCCCCCACCCACACGCCTGATAACCCGGTTACTAGCCCAGAGTTTTCTCTCAAATGCACATTCACATTTACTGAAAATGATTCATCGTTCACCAATTAGTGCCTTTACATTTCTGTAACAACAGCTACTTATCAACAACAAGAGACCACAAATCATCCTCTTGCATTATGACTGTGTGCATGCCTCATGTTTTTATTGACACTTGACTTGCTGTGCACCCATTAAAATAGAATAGAATAGAATAGAACAGAATATAATAGAATAGAATAGAGTAGCATAGCATAGAATAGAATAGAACGTAGAAAGGTATTTTTGGTAAAAAAAAAAAAAGTAACTGAAATGTGTTTCATGTCATCTAAATGAACTGTTTTCAGATGTTATAAACATGACTAAATTAACCGGATTGCGTCAAGCTTCACTAATGAAAGTGACTGTAAGGGTCAAATCTAGTGATAATGCTTAATAGAAATCCAGTATTTACATTTATGCATTTTACTCTTTTATCCAAAGCTACTTTTATTAATACGCTTTATCTGTATTCCCCACGAAGGCTCAGTTGTTTAATCTGGATCCGAATGAAAATCCCATACTCTGCCATCCATAATCAGGTAGTGCATCTTATGTTGGATGAGATCACAGGATCGGATCATTTTGATACAGACACAAACTTTTCCAGATGAGCAAATCTAGATTAACAGTGCTCTAAATGGGACCACATATCACAATGTATAGGCTCCTGGAACAAGACTAATAAACAGCACACTAACACAATCACTGATTTTATTTGATCGTCTGCAGTCTGACGCGTCATGTGAGCCACAATTAGCAATTCAATTAAAACACATATAAATGATGCAACTGTTAGAAACTAATTTTGACTGGTTCATCTCTGATGATTGCGTCTTTGTAATTAATATACAGTGATAAATGACAGTAAAATGACATTGTTTTTGTTTGATATTGACAGATTATTTAATGGGGCATATTTTTAATGAACTGTACTGAAAGGCTTAATAGATAGACTACCTCTACTTTATCTACTTCATCACTGTATACATGGTTAAACAAATCAAGTCAAAATATAAATGTGAAAATATACTAAAAGATACAAATGTTGCATGTTTGACTTTTTATTTTTTTACATTTGTTCCTGAAATCTTATTTGATTATATTTGACCATTTTGCAATAATCTTAACATATACACTATTGTTCAAAGGTTTAGAGGTTTTTGAATGAAGTCTCTTATTAATCTGATCAAAAATGCAGTGATAAAAACAGTAACATTGTGAAATATTATTACAGTTTAAAACAGCTGTTTTCTGTGTGAATCTCTGTTAAACTGTAATGTATTTCTGTGATGCGCAGCTGTATTTTCAGCATCATTCCTCCAGTCTTCAGTGTCACATGATCTTCAGAAATCAGTATAATATGCTGATCTGCTGCTCGAGAAACATTTCTGATTATCATCAATGTTGAAAACAGTCGTGCTGTGCAATATTTCTGTGGAAACCGTGATGCATTTTATCTTTCAGGATTCACAGATCAAATAAAGAACAGCATTTATTTTCACAGAAGTGCTTTGTAACATTATAAACGTCACTTTTAATCAATTTAATGCATCTTTGTTGAATGCTATGTTAATTGGTAGGCCTATCTAATCTACGACTGTAGATTCGGAAGCATTTTTCATCTGTTATGGAGTTATTACATGTGATTTCATGTGTTATACAGGTGTAATAGCACTGATGAATTCAGTCATTCCAGCAGAAGAGTCTTGTGGCTTGATCTGCTTTCCAAAACAGGCTGCATCACTCTGTAACCGACTTGCAATTTCTGATAAGTCTATTTATAGGTATGAATGAAGATGCATCGTCAGGTTATTCCCCGCATGGCCCAGAGTCAACCTACAGCCGCAGTCAGGCTGGCACTTCAGAGAGCAACCATAGGCCGCAGAGCTTCCTTTCATTCAGCGAAGCCTCGCAAACTCAAAGGGACAAACAAGTGATTGATAAACAGGGCCGGACCTCTTTGAAATGGTAGGCGAAGACCGTGAGCGGGAAGAGGTGCGCAACCGCCTGCGCGCTGGTGCTTTCCCCCAAACAGGAAGCCGAGGTGGCGGGTAAAATCTTTCCGTGAGCGTTCTCTCACTGTTTTGGGTAGAGCTGGAGGGAAAGTGTCGTCTGCCTCTGCCAGTGTAAACAAACGATGTTATCATCGTCGTCTTCAAAGAAATGAAATCTGCCAGAACGCTGGGATATTGATTTCCACTCCATTATTAAGACTACTTAGTCATTTTCCAGCTTTTCAACCGCGAGTGTTAAGGCAGGATGTAAACATGATGAGCGCATTGGCTACATCTGTAGCGTATCACTAAAGAAAACAAGCGAGGCTTTAGAAGAAATATCCATTGAATCATCTTATATGGAATATGATGAGAAGTCATTGATGAATTAAGATTACAATATTGTTGTCCGTTCTGCTGCTATTCTTAACTATATGTGAATTCTAGTACTTAAAAAAAATACACATATATTTATATTTATGCAGTAGTTATAATCCATCTAATATCCAATTTTTGAGCATAGACCTGAACATTTAAACTTAAACTGTCGTAAAACTTAAGCTTGGTCTCTTTTTAAAGAAGATTTATTGCTGAAATGAAAAAAGTGAAAGAAAAAAAAAGTTATGAAAAATGCACAAAAAAACTATTTTTAAATTTTATATGAAATATGTATTTTCCAAAACGCGTCGATGCAAGGAAGAGAAGCAGGATCAAAATGCAGGCAGAGCGAATTTTGATTCAACAAAAGGGAATCCACAGAATAAGATTACAATATTGGTGCTGCTATATGTGAATTCTAGTACTTAAAAAAAATACACACATTTATATTTAGGCAGTAGTTATAAACCATTTCATATCTGTTAACCACTTTTTGTGCATAGACCTGAAAATGAAGTTTCCAACTTAAGCTGTCGTAAAACTTAAGTTTGGTTTCTTTTTAAAGAAGGCGCTTGGCTGATAATAAGTGAAAAAGTTTAAAAAGTGAAAAAGAAATGAAAAATGCACAAAAATGCTATTTTAAAATTTGACATGACATGTATATTTTCCAAAACATGTTTTTGCAACGCGTCGATATGCAAGCAAGAGGAGAAGCAGGATCCAAAAGCAGGCAGAGTGAATTTTCATAAAACAAAGGGAATCCGCAGAATAAGACGTGGGAAGAACAAGGCCAAAGAACAACACACTACAACTTTGCAAAGACAACGACTGACTGAAACACTGGGCTGCTTACACACAGAGACAGTAGTAAGAGGATAACAAGCTAACAAGACACACCTGGGAAAGCAATCAAGACAACCAATCAAACAATAGGACTCCAAGTTGACTACACATGGCACTCTAGACTGGAAGTGGGACCTTTTCAGAAAACAGTTCAGGGTTAGTCTCTGGGACTGAAAACACATAGAGTTCATGAACGGCCAAAAATGACTGATCGACACCAGAGGGTTAAAATTGATCTGGCACATATTCTCCAATCGCTTACACACTCACGGTCTATTAATGTCAGAATTCAAATGTAGTAGTATGTTCTCTTATAGTGTTCAGCGATGCTGTAAAAAATGAAACATTTAGAAAACTTGACAATGAAAATATTCAGCTTTATACAGGTTGTCATTTAGAAACCAGCAGTGCTGGTGTAGCTCTAGACGGAAATGTGGCTCTTTACTAAGTGACTCATCCGGGACAGAACCAAGGGATAAAATCACTCTAAAGGTCATGACCTACAGATGAATGCATTGAATCATCATTTTATGTTTTCTCTCAACTGAAGCTGCTCAGTTCAGTGACACTATCTATGTGTGAAATCTATCGGAGATGATATATTGTAGAGAGAATGAAATATTATTTTCTTTTAAATTGCACTCCAATCATATTTGTTCTATTGATGACTTCAAAAATTGCACTTTTAACAGTGTAACTTATGAAAATATATATACTTTTAAAAGTGTACAATTGTAATCAAGTCAAGAAAGGTAATGTGAAAACCTGCAAACCATTATTTTAGCCAATAAATATTGTTTTAATATATGTATAACATTTACAAAACATGAGACAAGTTGCCCCAACCTTATATTACTCTTGTCCTCAAAACATTGGTTAAAATTTAAAGTGAAGGTTCAATGGAAAATTCAATGTAAAGATGCTTTTCTGAATGTATACTTAGGTTCACTCGATGCCCAACAGATATTACCAAAATATGTCAATATTTATGTTTTAGTTTTGAGGACAGCATTAGCAAAAAACCTGATTTCAAATTAATTTTTGAACTATATGTGTGTGAAATCTGCAAAGGAAACCACTGCTAGAGAAAACAAGCATTTATACAATAACTTACTTTCTAGCATTTCTACAGACGAGCAATATCAACACTTCTCTGAGCAGAAAAGTTCATATTTGGTTCATATGTTCTAACCGAGCATTTCACTGCTCATCTAGAACGAACACTTGTGTTTGTGTCGACGAACTGCTACGTGGAGCATTACAACTACCGTTCAAACATACAAAACTTCTGCTTTTGTTTGAAACACGCAAGCCGCTGGCACAGAAAGAGTCAACCTCTTCAGTCGAGGGGGGTTGTGCTGTTCTTTTAAATCGTGCACATGTACAGTAAACTGTTGTGTCACAAAGGCAATAATACACCCTCACATGCTGAGCTAAAATTATACGAATATAGTGCACACTGTCTCTGGGAAATCAAGACGAAATTTCCCCCTGGTTAATATAGACCAGCGCTGGTTTGGAGGTGAGACAGGGGACTGAAATCGTGTGTTATTGTGAGTATAGTGAGTGTGGGGGCGTTCCAGCAGTGGGCAGACTGGAGAAAGAGGGGGGGGCGTATGTGCCTTCAATGAACCTTGAACCATTCTGACATATCAGAGAAAAACATGCAGCCGTATCTATCTGTAAAACATGCTAAATAGAGACTGAACAGCGTTAAAGGAACATTTTACCCAGAAATCAAATTAGCTGAAAATGTGCTCACCCACAGGCCATACAAGATGTAGATGAGTTTGTTTCTTCATCAGGTTTGTAGAAATGTAGCATTGCATCAGTGTCTCAGCAATGGATGCTCTGCAGTGAATGGGTGCCGTCAGAACGAGAGCTGATGAAAACATCACAATAACCCACAGCACTCCAGTCCATCAGTGAACATCTGGAGAAGACAAAAGCTGAAACTAATCCAGCATTAAGACGCTTTTAACTAAAATACCATTGAGTCCATAATCCATAATAACTCTTCCTCCAGTGAAAAAGTGTTCTGGTCTGAATCAGGAGAGAAATCTGCACAGATCAAGCAGCGTTTACAAGCCAAAACAGCTGTAAACAAATATGTGAGAGACAACAGCAGATGCACTTTTTCACTGGAGGAAGCGTTATTATGGATTATGGACTTGTATTTTAGTTACAAACGTCTTGGTGGATTTGTTTTTTACAAGCACGCAGCTTATTGTGGTGTTTTTATCAGCTGTTTGGACTCTCAATCTGACGGCACCCATTCACTGCAGAGCATCCATTGCTGAGACACTGATGCAGTGCTACATTTCTACAAATTTGATGAAGAAACAAACTCATCTACATCTCGGATGATCTGAGGGTGAGGACATTTTCAGCACAATTAAACATTTTTGAGTGAACTATTCCTTTCTATTTTATTTTTTAGAACATTAACCTAGAAACAACCTTGCAGACACCAAGAACATAACAAAACAATAAACATTTTCTTCAGACAATGTACAAATCCACTTGTGTTATTTGACTTGTTCAGCGTGTACTTCAGTGCATGACTTGATTTGTCTTCTACACTGCGGAGGTGGGTTAGGGTTAGGGTTAGGGTACGCGAACAATTTAAAAAATAAACACTTTGAAGAGAAGCAGGGCCGCAGGTCGAGCTCAGCTCTGATGACCTGCAAGTGCACGGTTCGGACTGATTTCCATCAGGTTTTGTTTCCCATAGAACAGGGGCCACAAACTGTCCTGCTTCTTATTTTTGGAGGTAAAAATAGCAGGAGGCAGAAGTGTGGACAGGAACCTCCTGAAAGGAGTGTCACTTTCGCTGGGTTAGAGCTGCGATCACGTCTCACCTGGTAAGCAGAAGTGCTACCTGAGGAGAACCAAGACCATCTGAAAACTGATTTTACTTTCAGCTGATCAAACATTAATTACAGCGATCAGTCAGATGTGAACGGTCACCCAGTGCAGGTACTGTGTCAGAAATGTCCTCAAATTAGGCCATGCATGCTATCAATATTTGACTTGTTTTCATAAAACAGCTCTGATTTTAACTTCAAATCCACATGTTCTTTTTATAAACAACTATTGAAAGCTATCCTGAGGTGCAGATGGACTTCCAAGCCTGCAAATTCAGTTCACTCAAATTTCACTTATGTTGTAAAAGCTATGAGTCTGTCATGAGATTTGACCAAACATATACTATATATAGTTACTACGTGCAAGTCGGTCAATCTGGATGTTATGAATACTGAATACAAATCAAATATAGGCTATAAATAAAATAAAAATACAAGAATTTAAATAAAGATTATTCAGTAAATATACCTGCTTATGTACTTAGATCTAAGATGAAATGAGATTCTCAACAATATATGTTTTTCAATATGCACTTCTTAATGTAAGAATTCAGAATAAATACAAGCACATGTTGATTTATGTCTAGTGACTGCTCTTTCATATCGATATTCCCCCGAAATATGGACAGAGGGTGAGGATGAATGTGTGTTTTCTGCTGCCCTCTTCTGGTCGCTTCAGAAACGGCATGCTTTTCAATAGTGAAAGCGTGTTTGTGTTTCCTCTTTAGCAATGTTTTGACACCAGATAAAGACTAAACATTATATTACAACTGCACTAAATGAATAATGTTGCGCTTGAGCATCATTAATAATTTGCGTAGTGTTTTAAAGTACACTGTATTTCACAATAGCCTACTGTTAGTTACTGTGACAGTATTTATAATACACAAGAGTCAGTTACCGACACAACATCATGTTTTAAAAGGCTTTATCATTAATTTGACATCTAGCAGTACAATGATGCATTTGATTTCATGCTTTATCTGCTGCTGGAGTCATTGGAAACTGACTTTCTGATCTGCAGAATTACTTTAATTCACTGCTAAACCACTACAATAAATGTGAATTAAGTGGACTCTTTTTATATTAATAGTCTTTAAGTCTATAAAGATATTAAGAGTCTTTAACTACTAGGGCGTAACAATTCAATTAATCATTTGACACAGTGCACTTATTGTGTAGATTTATTTAATGCACTCATTAAAGAAAGAAAGATAAACCGTGCATGTGATTGCATCTTTAACTCTTAACCCACCATTAAACCTACCCATACCACCAAACCTGTCTCTAAACTTACCCATGAGTGACCAGAAAAAGTGATTTGCAATACAACATTAATACAGTAAGTGCATTCGACCTAACAATTATTATTTACAATATAAGTGTAATTTTAAATATTTAATATAACTTATTTAGACACCTAATATAAAGAGGGACCAATTCAGTTTCCTTCATCTTGCAAATAGACCAAATATTAAATTATTTCTAAATAAACACAGCTCTTCGATTCTATTGTAGAGTCAGCTTTTCAAAGCAAATAAAGATCAAATTTATACATACATGCTTACAAAATTTCTTATGCATTTATTAAATGTGAATATTTCGAACATTTCACTGTAAAAAAAAAAATTTAATTGTAACATTTTCTTCAGACAATGTACAAATCCACTTGTGTTATTTGACTTGTTCAGCGTGTACTTCAGTGCATGACTTGATTTGTCTTCTACACTGCGGAGCTGGGTTAGGGTTAGGGTACGCGAACAATTTAAAAAATAAACACTTTGAAGAGAAGCAGGGCCGCAGGTCGAGCTCAGCTCTGATGACCTGCAAGTGCACGGTTCAGACTGATTTCCATCAGGTTTTGTTTCCCATAGAACAGGGGCCACAAACTGTCCTGCTTCTTATTTTTGGAGGTAAAAATAGCAGGAGGCAGAAGTGTGGACAGGAACCTCCTGAAAGGAGTGTCACTTTCGCTGGGTTAGAGCTGCGATCACGTCTCACCTGGTAAGCAGAAGTGCTACCTGAGGAGAACCAAGACCATCTGAAAACTGATTTTACTTTCAGCTGATCAAACATTAATTACAGCGATCAGTCAGATGTGAACGGTCACCCAGTGCAGGTACTGTGTCAGAAATGTCCTCAAATTAGGCCATGCATGCTATCAATATTTGACTTGTTTTCATAAAACAGCTCTGATTTTAACTTCAAATCCACATGTTCTTTTTATAAACAACTATTGAAAGCTATCCTGAGGTGCAGATGGACTTCCAAGCCTGCAAATTCAGTTCACTCAAATTTCACTTATGTTGTAAAAGCTATGAGTCTGTCATGAGATTTGACCAAACATATACTATATATAGTTACTACGTGCAAGTCGGTCAATCTGGATGTTATGAATACTGAATACAAATCAAATATAGGCTATAAATAAAATAAAAATACAAGAATTTAAATAAAGATTATTCAGTAAATATACCTGCTTATGTACTTAGATCTAAGATGAAATGAGATTCTCAACAATATATGTTTTTCAATATGCACTTCTTAATGTAAGAATTCAGAATAAATACAAGCACATGTTGATTTATGTCTAGTGACTGCTCTTTCATATCGATATTCCCCCGAAATATGGACAGAGGGTGAGGATGAATGTGTGTTTTCTGCTGCCCTCTTCTGGTCGCTTCAGAAACGGCATGCTTTTCAATAGTGAAAGCGTGTTTGTGTTTCCTCTTTAGCAATGTTTTGACACCAGATAAAGACTAAACATTATATTACAACTGCACTAAATGAATAATGTTGCGCTTGAGCATCATTAATAATTTGCGTAGTGTTTTAAAGTACACTGTATTTCACAATAGCCTACTGTTAGTTACTGTGACAGTATTTATAATACACAAGAGTCAGTTACCGACACAACATCATGTTTTAAAAGGCTTTATCATTAATTTGACATCTAGCAGTACAATGATGCATTTGATTTCATGCTTTATCTGCTGCTGGAGTCATTGGAAACTGACTTTCTGATCTGCAGAATTACTTTAATTCACTGCTAAACCACTACAATAAATGTGAATTAAGTGGACTCTTTTTATATTAATAGTCTTTAAGTCTATAAAGATATTAAGAGTCTTTAACTACTAGGGCGTAACAATTCAATTAATCATTTGACACAGTGCACTTATTGTGTAGATTTATTTAATGCACTCATTAAAGAAAGAAAGATAAACCGTGCATGTGATTGCATCTTTAACTCTTAACCCACCATTAAACCTACCCATACCACCAAACCTGTCTCTAAACTTACCCATGAGTGACCAGAAAAAGTGATTTGCAATACAACATTAATACAGTAAGTGCATTCGACCTAACAATTATTATTTACAATATAAGTGTAATTTTAAATATTTAATATAACTTATTTAGACACCTAATATAAAGAGGGACCAATTCAGTTTCCTTCATCTTGCAAATAGACCAAATATTAAATTATTTCTAAATAAACACAGCTCTTCGATTCTATTGTAGAGTCAGCTTTTCAAAGCAAATAAAGATCAAATTTATACATACATGCTTACAAAATTTCTTATGCATTTATTAAATGTGAATATTTCGAACATTTCACTGTAAAAAAAAAAATTTAATTGTAACCTGATGCATTCATGTCTGATTAAATAAAAGTTTTTAGACAGAATAAAATCAGTTTATTTGCACATATTTAGGTTACCTGGAAAAATAAACGGAGCAGAATTTCAGGCAGGAATCAAGATAATCTAGCAACGAATGTAAATCCGTGCATGCAAATAAAATCCAGCGTGCATCAATCTATATTTCTCAGGTTGAGGCGTGTTTGTGTGAGTAAGAGAGGCTGGCACTGGCCGAGCTGGGTGGTTTGTGTGTGATTTTCAGATGACAGCTCTATGGGTGGTCCAAGCGCTGCGAAAGCCCCCGGCGAATTAAGCAACATTGTACACGCTCTTCTCTTTTAAAAGCCGACAGCTGCCCGTGAGTCTCAGATGTTTAACTTTTAGGTTAAGTAAATCAAACACCGAGAACAAGGCGAATGAATACATCTTCTATAAAAGTGGTCAGACTCTCAAAGAGGGAGAAGCTGTTTGCCGAAGAGCCTGAACGAGATCAGATCAGTTCAGTGCAATGAAGTCAGCATCACATTAAGGGAAAAACCGCTCAGGCTTTCCAAGTTAAGAGAGATGATGCTCGGAGAAAGCCGATGGCTTGTGGGTCAGGGGTCTATTTAGGGACGGAGGTGGCAGAGCTCTGTCACTCAGCGAGACTGGCAGCGGTCCAGGACATTTTCAATTTCAGGAACTGGAGGTACAGCAATAAACAAGGCCCCTCATTCTAGGATCCCTGATGGGAGATAAAAAAGGAAGGCAGAACATAGACAGAACAAGCAGAACATACAGCCTCCCGCCGTCTCTTTCTCTTCCTCTGCCGCTTTTCTGCTTCTCTCGCTCTCTGACACACACACACACACACACACACACACACACACACTCTCTCTCTCTCTCT
>NW_015506036.1:272147-277781 GCF_001515645.1 Sinocyclocheilus grahami | reverse complement strand
TCTCTCTCTCTCACACACACACACACACACACACACACACACACACTCGTGCTTCGATGAAGATTAAACACAGAAATTCTGCTATCGGGTGTTCAAATCAATTTTGATCAATTTTCGATTTATTAAACTAAAAGATGTTATTCCACAGGATGATGGTGTATTGGTTTTATAAATATTTTAAAACATTTTTTAGCCAGTCCTTTTAAAATATTTCTAAACTAATTGTTGAAACACCAAAAATGTGCCTTGATAAAGTGTTTCCAAATCACACTCGATCAATCACATTTATTTAAAACTTTATTTTAATTAGGTGACATCATTGGAGTTTTCAGACGAGTTCTGAACTCATTTAACATTTCTAAGTTTTATTAATTTTTTTCTTTCATCATGAGTGTATCATATTTACTCTAAATCATTAAAGAGACAGGAAGAGTTGTTTAATTTATTTTTTATTGTATTCATATTTATATTGTTGATTCTAAAGCTATAAGGCCATAAACTTTGACAACAGAGAGACCAGCAGCTGAAAATTCATTTTTGATTCATTTACTTTGAGAAAATGCAATTTACTAAATGCAATATACTTCAGGACATGAATTATTTTATAGACTGTTATATAAATCTTATATAAAGTGTTTCTTTTCTTTTTTTTTTTGAAAAGTGAAAGATCATGTTTCATGGCATTTTTCATGAAAGCTCCTTTTTTTTCGTCCCTTTTAGATTTATTGAGAATAAAATGCCTGTTTTGGTGAAACTTGGAGTAGTGTCACATTAATGCTGCGGTTGTAACACGTATACATTACTAGTGTGCCACAGAAATAAACCCACTAAAAATTCTAGTGCTATATCTAACCCATATAAAACATTAATATATCATAAACACTTCATAACACAACACACATATAAAAAGGTTTTCTGTGGCAGGAAAGGGTTGTGTGATGTAACCAGCAATTTCCATCAACTGGGTTCAAAACAAGGTCTGAAACTCTTAAAAAATAAACACGTTCAAGACGTGAAACAAAATATTTTGAGTAGCATTATTTTATACTTATTTTAAGTTTTTTTTTTTTGCAACCATAACCTTTTATTTCACAGCAGTAAAACATTAAATAAGCAACATAAATCAGCAAATATATGAATTTTGTGAAATGCAATATTATGAATAATGGCATATTCAAGATATGTCACTGAAAAACCAAAACAAAAAAAAACTCATTTCATGTCATTGCCTCTAATGCTTTTTGGAAATAATACGACAGACAAATGTACTCTATTTGTGGAAATTTGCAATTATAAAATGCAAAAAAGTGAAATCTACAATGATCACCATGATTCTAAGGATTGAGACGTTGTTTCTCTGTTCAGTGACGTCTGAAATGCTCTCTGTTTTAATAGGACTGAGAATTTACACACCAGTCCATCCTCTGCACACACACACACACACACACACACACACACACACACACACACACACACACACACCCAATAGCAGTTGCAGGATCAGTCCACTCACCCAACTTTTACCCTCTTGTCGACACCTGAGAAAAAAAAAAAAGAAGAAAACATTCGGGTCAGTGGCCCAGCGTGACCTTTGCTTGTCCTTTCATGACCTCGGTGTTTGTATCGTGAGCCGACCCGAGTGTTTCTGACAGACTGAGACCGTCAGCTCTTTCTCTCCCCGAGGTTACACAGAGATTTATGACCTCCGGATCTGTTGTGTCACGGCAGAGTCATGGCTTTTCTCTAACTCATTCCTTGCATTAGTCCAAACGATATATTTTATATTATTTTAGAGTATGTTTTTGGTATCATGCATTCATTTGTGCTTCAGGTTTTGGGGAAGCAAATTCAAGAGGGAATAGTGCTGTGTTTACATATTTACATTTTATTTTCCAAACAGAAGGTACATCTCATTAGTGTTGCTTTTTATAATTACAACATACAGTAACATGGAATGCCAATGAAGCCAGAAGTGGAACTTTTTTTTACTTTACTTTACTCAGTGACTTTTCCCTGTTCAGACTCTTTAATAAACTTTTACCCTCTTGTCGACACCTGTATCAATCTCTAAGAACTCAGCAGAGAATGCGTTCTCTCAAAACACTGCTGCTTCTGGAGACGAGCCCGAGATTCAGACGCGGAAACTGTCTGCTTTCCTGAGGTTTATATTATTGCATCACACCGTCTAGAACTGCAACAAAATATAATAAACTATTTTTATTAAGTCATTCATTCTGATCCTAAAACGCTTCAGTAAGAACAACGTGGGATCTGGTATTCTAATTTTCTGAACACAAGGTTTTTTTGGGTGTTTTGTGTCACTCTAATGTTTCTATAAGTAGCTGAGAGGCTTTCGGTGGGCCTGATGATAACATCTCAAAACAAGAAGCCAATCTGGCCAGTCTGCTGTATATTTTCATAGCATTTATAACCTGAAGTAAAGCAGCCTCTTGTGATCCTAGGGTTAAAGAGAGAGAGAGAGAGAGAGAGAGAGAGAGAGGGTCAAATGAAACATGTAAACAGAATTAAAAGCACTCCAACCTTTTAAAGGGCCTTTATTTGTGTTTTATATGAGCTGCGTTAATTTGAGAGCTTTGCCGATGGATTGCAACTTTACGATGTCGATCTCTAGAGCACTGAGCTGCTTTGTCACAGTGTTCCTTTCTCTAGCCTATATATAACAGTGGGGCATGTTGTCACACGACGGGGTAAATTATAATCAGTATTCACCTTATTTTTAACAGAATATTGAACTTTCGCTTCCAGTTTTACCTGTACAAAAACAGTCTGATATGCTGCTTGATATCACAAACTGCTATTTCTTATCATGTTATTTGAATTCATTATCATAATCATAAACACAGTTTTGTAGCACAAATAGTTCACTGCACTTTATTATTATGATTTTTTATTATGTAGCTATAGCGACTAATTAAATAATTGCATTGACACTATTTTCCTATTTTGATACTTTAAAGCTGCTTTGACTAAATCTGTATTGTTAAAAGCACTATATAAATAAAGGTGACTTGACTAATGAATAGGGAGTCTGGCACAGTCACAGAAAATATTAATTAAGCTAATTAATAAAATAATTGCGTGTTGCAAAATAACACGTAACATGAAAAACACCCTGACTTGACAATTATACAAAATATTGTCCTCACACTACCTTATAGCTACTGTCTCTTGGCGAAACCCATGTCAGTGTTTCACAAAATACAGTGATAAGGTAGTTTTAGTTTGGCTCAGAGTGCCTGCAGCAGGGGGCAGTGTTTGGGTGGGATCAGGGCTCTTCTCCAGCGGGAGTCCATGTGAAGTGACTGCAGTGTTTACATGCACTCTGATCTCTGTTAATGACCCGTGACTCGGCTCTTCTGACATCACTGATCTCAGTTCAGCTCTGTCTTCAGCTCAGATGAGATACTGAGGGCCGGAATCACAGCCGAGATATGAGGATCTGTGCTTCCCAGTTGATTCTTTTGGGTAATTTTAATTTAGCAGATTTCCCCCCCATGTGATTAGATTTCTTGATAATTACTGAAGGATATGACTTTAAGATAAGTGCAACAGCAGCCATCTCACAAAACAAATATACAGCGTCAGGAGATTCTAATACCTGTATAATCTAAAGATGTTTACATTTAATTATATCATAACAATTTTAGAAAAAAGAATCTATCTATCTATCTATCTATCTATCTATCTATCTATCTATCTATCTATCTATCTATCTATCTATCTATCTATCTATCTATCTATCTATCTATCATCATATCTCTCTCTCTATATATATATATGAATTGTTATGAGACATTTTTTTCCCCTCACATTTTTTTTTTCACATTGTGCGTTGGATTTTCTGTTCATGTCAGTGATAACAGGATTTATTATTGCTTGGCTGTGAATAAAGAATATAAACATGTCAGATAAAATATCCCATAAGTGAAAAGCTACATATATATATATATTCATACAAATCATACCAATTCTAATGAATATACAATTAATATAAAATAATAATACAAAAAGGTAAATATTTATTTATTTATTTATTTTTTCAATTTATTTTTTAATTTATTTTCATGACATTGATGAAGAAAACCATAGTTAATTTGTGGTTACCTTGGTTTAACTATTGTAACCATGTTTTTTTGTTTTTATTTGTGGTAAAACCACAGTTAATTTTCGTAAGGGATATACTCTCATCGCTCCAGAAAGTCTTTCTCCACAGCACATTTCAGTGAATGGCCTGTATATTTGTTCTAGATTCACAAGTCAAATGTAAGCATTCACACGTGACCCCGAGGGCAGAATGTGGAGGGTAAAGGGTCAGGAGGTGAAACAAACCATCAGTCAGCAAACAGCGTCTGGACGCCCCGCATCTGAACGACTGGAAAAAGAAAGCACCACTTTCGCTTCAGGCCTGGTAATCTCAGACAACTAAATTGTTAGACTCTTGACTTGACAATGAAGCAGCACATAAACTAACCATTCAGCATGCAATCCTGTTCATTTAGTGTGCGTACGTGTAGGCGTGTGTGTATTTATCCAGGTAACCACTCGCACGTCACGTGAAACAAAGCAAAACTGAAAACGCTGTCTCTCACTGTTTTAAATCGACACTAAATATAGACGCCACAAAACACTCTGATCATTAATTAGGTTTTAAGGAATCAAATGACAGAATATATTTTCATAATCTTGCTGTTAATTTCAGACTTTAACTGATGGAAAACGTTCCATCTACTTCAATTTAAAACGTAAAAAAGTTTAAATATAATCAAAGTCATTTCAACTCACTTTTAAATTATTGTCCACACTTTTTCCCAATCTTGCTGGTAATTTCATGAATTCAAACTATAACTTACATACAAATATTCTTGCAAAACCAGTAGTGCTTAATGTCATTACTGAAGAAAAGCAGGAATGATATCAGAAATAAACAGCTGTAATAAGAACATAGTCCACATCAGTATTTTTAGCTCTGAGACTGAAATATGCACACAAATATGCAACCAAGACAAGTATGAATCACAAAATAAAACAGTTATCCGTGGCTGATATTCCAGAATGATTTTTACTCTGCTATTTCCATAAACACAGCTGTTTGCTAATTCGCATAAAATACAATCATATCCATAGAAAACACAACTAAAATTAAACTATAAAAGTGTCCTTTTGAAACACCTTGTGAGCAAATGAATAAGTCGTGTTGTCCGTGCTTTCTCATGAGAAATCCATTAGACGCTCTTTGAACTGTAATTCATTTAATGTACATCTCAACAAAATGCAGTTCACTCAGTGCTTTATGTAAACACACGTTCATGGAAAACACCAGTGCGGGAGCGCGTAATGAAACGTGCCCTCTGCAGAGAGTGTGTGCGGGGTTGTGTTGCGTGCGAGGGGCCGGGGCCGACCCAGACTCTGTGTGGTCTGACTGTGTGGTCTCCAGCTGACAGACTGAGAGAATGAGAAAAGTCAAGGGAGAGAGAGAGAGAGAGAGAGAGAGAGTGTGTTTACTTTAAGGAGGCCCGAATCTGACATCCTACAGCCGCTCCTGAGAGCCCAGATAGAGTGAGAGCGGCCTCATACACCACACACACACACACACACACACACACACACACACAC
>NW_015506036.1:240792-270738 GCF_001515645.1 Sinocyclocheilus grahami | reverse complement strand
CACACACACACACACACAAACGCACGCACACACACACACACACACACACACACACAAATGATTATCATATATGTAAGAACTTAAGAGTTACGCTTTATTTTGATATTGCATTAATTTGCAACGGATTGTCAACTAACTCTCATTAGAGTATTAGTAAACTATTAGGCTATAACATGTTGCAAGATTACTTATAGTCAGTAAAACATCTAAAGTGGACTATCAAACTAAAGTGTTAGCATCTTAAACTCAGTTGCTGAATTAAGTTTTTAAGTATAATCAAATTGGCTGTACAAAATACAACTCTTGTCTAGTTGAATCTTGTATAACTTAAAAAATGAAGCTGAAATTGGTCAAATGTAAATGTAGATGGTTTAATATGTTGTCATAACAGTGTTCTCTCAATATGTCTTAATTTTAAATAACCAGTGGTGGACAGTAACAAAGTATTTTCACTCCGTTACTGTACTTAAGTACAAGTATCTGTACTTCACATTTCTGTATTTTCAAGTATTTGTATGCAAAGCGTTCTTCTTAAAATGTTCAAAAATGTTACCTTACGTGATGCCTGTTTTTTCTCATTTGTAAAAATAATAAATGCTATGTTATAAAATACTATAAATACTATATATATATATATTCACTAGTTTGCACACTTGACATATAATTTAAATACTGTTATATCAGTAACCTAAATTGATATTTTAATATATTTCATGTTTTGATAGTGTATGACAAGTATATGTTAAAATTACATAGTCAAATTCTGTTGATCAGTACTTTTTACATTTAATGCTTAAGTACGTTAAAAATCAAGTACTTTTGAGTAAAATTGAAGAGGAGTACTTAAATACTTTCACTGCAGTGATAATTTATTAGGGTTTCTGTACTTTCTCTCAAGTATTTGATTTGTGTACTTCATCCTCGATTGTAAACGTTTGGTGCTGCACATTAACATAATACTCACTGTTTGTGTTTCTATCCTGTTCATGGTAATATGTGTACTGTATTTTGAAATATGCATATTTCGGTGTGTCTTCTGTAATAAGTAATATGTGCATTATATTGTGCCAGTGAATAACAGAGATGGCGTTTCTTACGAATCCTCATTAGTCAACATGGGCTTCTCTGTTGGCTTCAGGCTGTGCTCATGCATCTGTGTGTTGTTTATATTTCTGCAGCAGTGTTAGTCAGGCTGTTTGGAGAGACTGACCGTCCAATCACAACATTCAAATGACTTCTTCAGATTTGGCCTATAGGTGCGTTCAGACCGACTGACTGTCTGGTGATTGAACAAACATGCTGTGGACAGTTACGAAAACAGAGACAGACACACACACATACAAACACACACACACACACACACACACACATACACACACACACACGCACACACACACACACACTCACTCACTCACTCTCTCACTCTCTCACACACACACACACACACACACTCACTCACTCACTCTCTCACTCTCTCACACACACACACACACACACACTCACTCACTCACTCTCTCACTCTCTCACACACACACACACACACACACTCACTCACTCACTCTCTCACTCTCTCACACACACACACACACACACACTCACTCACTCACTCTCTCACTCTCTCACACACACACACACACACACACTCACTCACTCACTCTCTCACTCTCTCACACACACACACACACACACACTCACTCACTCACTCTCTCACTCTCTCACACACACACACACACACACACTCACTCACTCACTCTCTCACTCTCTCACACACACACACACACACACACTCACTCACTCACTCTCTCACTCTCTCACACACACACACACACACACACTCACTCACTCACTCTCTCACTCTCTCACACACACACACACACACACACTCACTCACTCACTCACTCACTCATTCACTCATTCACTCACACACAAACAAATTAGTTTGACTTCATGTGTCATAAGAATATTTAAATTCCCATTACTTGCATATAAATGCTATAATTGCTTTATTAATGCAATTATATATGATGGTAATGATATTGATCAATTGCATTGTAGAGATATATAAATAATCATATAAGAAATCTTAATGCAATAAAAATATACAGTTATAAATCTGAAAATATCACTGTAAATCTGGAACACGTTGCTCTAAATCTTGTGTACACATATAGAAATATATACACATAATGGGAAATGTAACTGTATTGAACGACAGACACTAGTTTTCTGTATTTTACAGTGATGATCATAACAAAATATGATACCATACTTCAAAATCTCTCGTTTGGAAGATGATCACATGTAGAAATTATTAGTTTTTTTTCTTATTAATACTGATATATTTATAAACACTGTGCTATTTAAGTTGAAGTATTATTGCTATTTAAGTTTTATACATACACGTGCAACTATATATTAAGATTTAAAACTGTAAATTATTAAGTATTGCTCTTGTTTGTAGTGATATTTTTAGTTTTGATAAAATCCCATTTAGAAATAAAGTTAACACTTTACAATAAGGTTCCATTAGTTAATGTTAGTTAATGTATTAACTAACACGAACAAACAATAAACAATACATTTATTGCAGTATTTATTAATCTTTGTTAATGTTAGGTAATGAAAATACAATCATTCACTGTTAGTTCATGTTAGTTCACAGTGCATTAACTAATGTTAACAAGCACAACTTTTGATTTTAATAATGCATTAGTAAATGTTGAAATTAACATTAAGATTAATAAATGCTGTAGAAGTATTGTTCATGCTTAGTTCATGTTAACTACAGTAGTTCACTAATAAACCTTATTGTAAAGTGTTACCAAAATAATGCTTTTTAAATGAGGAAATTAGATGATGCAGACACTTTTGTAATATATTGTTGAATTTAATATTCAAACATCTACTTCAAACTTAATTCAGTCATCATGAGACAAATTATCTAATTTGGCAGACGAATTCTTTTTTTTATAAATATTTGTATGAAAGATTTTTTTTAAAACGTGAAATTGAAAGACAACAGAAAAACATACTTAGCTAAAAAAATGATGTATTATCATCACATACAGTAATTCATAATTTCTTGTTGCAGTTTTGACAATCTTTAATGCTTAATTTATTACATTTTTAATCTCTTTCTTAATTCTACTTTAAAAAGCTTTTATTCCAACTGATGAATTTCCAGTGAAATTATATGTTTTCAATATCGGCCAATTTAAAAGAATGCTGTTTGCTTTTTTGGGAAGAAAATAAAAATGATAGAATTTTATGTCTAATTTTTGCATTTTAGTTGCTAGCTTCTGAGCACATAAATCTGCATTTGTTTGTGTGTTATGAGGTGCTAATAAAAGTGCTGCTTTTAAGAAATCGGTCACTCTGATGTTTCGTTGTACATGCAGTCAGAGTAAAGCGGCGGCTGTGGCTCGCAGAGCGTCTCGTTTCCCTCCCTTCCCAAACGCATCGCTCCCTCCCGTCTCCAACAGCTCTCTTGGGACGGCCCAGTAATGCTGCACTGCTGAGAAAGCGGTGTGCAAATGTTAATATAATCCACCGTTCTTCAGCAAAGTCAATAAACAGGGCCACCCAAATATCTAATTAGTGTGGGTGTGGAGGACAGGAAATGGATTTGCAAGAACAACCCCATCACCATCATCACCAGCCCAAAGGCACAGGCCTTCCCCTGCTACAGGAACGAGGGAACATGGGACAGCGAGAGCGCCGAGCGCCTCTGTCCGTCTGAAACAACACAAACAGCACAGTCACACGTCTGGATGGCTCTCAGGATCTTAAAACGGCTCGCAATAAGTTGTGCACGCAAATGTGTGACCCTGGAGCACAAAACCAGTCATAAGGGTCAATTTTTCAAAATTGAGATTTATGCATCACCTGAACGCTGAATAAATAAGCTCTCCATTGATTTATGGTTTGTTAGGATATGACAATATTTGGCCGAGATACAACTATTTGAAAATCTGGAATCTGAGGGTGCAAAAAAATCTAAATATTGAGAAATTCGCCTTTTAATGAAGTTCTTAGCAATGCATATTACTAATCAAAAATTCAGTTTTGATATATTTACGGTAGGACATTTACAAAATATCTTCATGGAACATGATCTTTACTTAATATCCTAATGATTTTTGGCATAAAAGAGAAATGTATAATTGTGACCCATACAATGTATTGTTGGCTATTGCTACAAATATACCCCAGCGACTTAACACTGCTTTTGTGCTCCAGGGTCACATTTAAATTGTGCCAAGTTTGAATTTCTAAATTTTCATTTGATGAACGAGTTGGAGTGGGTATGCATGCAAAACTATGCAACATGCATGCAAACTCATTTAAGCATGTTTAAAAGCATCCCGGTTCATGAAGATGGCTGAGATTGTCCAGACGGAGCAGAGCTGGAATCCACACAAAGACGAAGCTCAACTCTAAGAGGGTTTTCATTTGTTTAACATTTTAGACACCAGACATTGATGGCTGATTATTCTGAAGTAGTTCGCAAATGAGACTTGGCCTTTAATTTGCCATTCCCCATGATGACGACGATGACGATGATGGGCTCGTAATGTTGCATGCTGCATTATTTGTTGTCCAAAAATGAGAGAAGAAAATAAAAAGCGAAGAGGGTAAATGGAAAGAATGATGGCTCTCTGTTTCTCGTGTTGAGACTGAAGTGATGTGTGCGTATGGAGTAACTGCGGCTGGCTTACAGAATCTTAATGAGAGGGAATCTCTGTCCTGAACACACTGCTGATCCTCAGCTGAAACAGCAACCGACCAGCCATTCTGATCAACACAGCGTGCACATACTATGAACCATGCAATATCAGTCTTTCTGTGGAGCGAAACTCCAGTTTGCCAAGCTACTCATCATTAAACTAGTTTTAAAGTAGAATTAGACTATACACTGTAAATGTGAACTACTTGAAACAATAAATTAGCCCTAACGAATCCCACCAAATGCTGTATGAAATATTCAAACAAGAATTTAAAACTGAACAAAACTACTGAAATCTCACAGGTTTGTGAGTTCCCAGCATGCACCGCAGCATCAATAAACGAGTCAGTTGCTGCTATAGGATTGTTTCTCTGTTTGCTGACTTTGCTGACTAGTTGTTTTACATTTATTGTTTGTCACCGTGCATCAAGTGTTGAGGTTTACATTATGTACAACCATTAAAACTATATCCCAGATATCGTTGCACCTTCAGAAGGACGTGTATTAGCAAGTGTCCTATAAAACTATATACATGGCTTCCAAAATAATAGATCAATTTATTGTGTTACTAAATGAACATGTTCTGAACAAGAAGTCTGTAGTTGCCTTGATTAATGCATTGGCTGAGTGAGACATTGTGCATTTAGTGCATAAACAAATTCAAACTGATAAAACACTTATGTAGAGAATAATTGAGAGAACCTAAAAATCGGAATTAATCAGGTTGCATTACATTTTTTTTTGTGTAAGCTACTAACAAAAAGTATCTATGAACTGAAGCTTTGCATTGACAGATTTTCGATTTTGCAGACTGCAATAAAAGCAATAAGGATCTCAAGTAGGTTAAACAGACAACTACAAAAACTAGAATCACATCACATTTCTAAAAGTGCATCAAAACCCTTTTATTACTAAACAGTTCAGCACCAAACAGACTCGTTCTGTACCTTCCGAATGAACCGATTCACCAATGAATCTGACTTCCCATTGCCACATACTGTGTGAGAGAAAGGAGATTTTAGGAGAGCACTTTGATTATGACCTCTTGTTGGAAAAAGTGGCTCGTTCCTGGATAATCAACATTATTTTGAGCTGAGGAATGCAAGTAGGCGTCATTTCTTTGAGTTGCCCAACACTGGCGCTGTGTACTTATAATACGACTGCCGCTGCTTCTGAATTCCCTTGGCATGATGTGTTCGTTGCTTTGAAACGAAGCATTTGCGTCGCATTTCCACTTGTTCTGGGAACGACATGTCGTAGATAACACGACCACCCAGGCGTGCTGTGATGTTCAGCACAAATGCACACGAGTTCAAGTCAAGATAAGCACAAGGAGCTGTGGATACCTGAGAACTGGGACACTTTGGCGGTGTGAAGGGCTTGGTCTGATAACTTGATGAAAGTTATACAGTGCTTGATTGCTGCTTACCTTGAAAGACTAGTCAATTCATTCCTGCAGTAAGTGGCTGAACATCAAGGGGCTAGTTAGTTGGCATAAACACTGCACTTAGCCAAATGACCTCAGGGACCCACGCGGGTATTTGGGGGAAGATGCTTTGTGGTGACGTTCAATAAACAACGCAACTAATGAGCTCATGGGTTTCTGGGAGCCTGCAGTGAGCTTTTGGGTCTCTTGTTGCGAGTTAAAGCTCATGTGGCCTTGAGAGTCTGACGGCAGAGACACCTGAACTAATATTTGCACGGGCTCCAGATCCTTGTGTTCTTTCCTCTCACCTGCCTGCTCTCTATAGATTCAGACTATAACAGATTCGTGTTGGCTGTGATATTGTCCTACAACATTTACCTGCGGCTTGTTATAATCACAAGGTGAATTCCTGAGAATCTAGAAAGCTAATCTCACAGAAACGCTCAGATTACAGCTGTTACTGTGCTAAATTACTTCGGCTCACGTTTAGAGCCTTCTGAATTAAAGTCTGCTGCATTTTTGACATGCCAGGGATTTTTTCCCCCCTTGTATCTCATAGCTTTATTTTTTAGCTCCCCATCCAAACACACGTTGCATAATTTTTCGCAAACTTCTTTGGTTTCTTCAAACTAAATCCAGCAGACTTTTTAAACAGCTTTAGGTTATGCTTACTGTGTTGCTTCAGTCTCTGTGAGGAACTCTGTGCTGTAAAGGCATTTTCCAACTAAAAGATGACTTAAATAGGGATTTTAAATTGTTTTAAAAATACCCTAACATAAAACTTTCTTTATTTTTACGTAAAAAATACATATATATTTTATAGCATTTTGTAGTCAGATTTAGCTCACTTTCAGGCACACATTTGTCCCCAAAATATGATTAAGTAGGTTAAGTACATACACATTTATTTAATTATCTAAATGAGGACAGTCCACAGACGTCTACATACAGCTAGATATAAATACCGTAACCCTAAACCTAACAGAAAACCTTCTGCATTTTTACAATTTAGGAAAAAAAATATTTACTTTATTCCATTTTATACAAAAGAAGACGTCCCAAAAGGAGGTTTTGGGAGATTTTGTCAAATTTAGCTAATTTTTGGATACAATTTGTCCCTATATGTTTAAGTAGGCACACACACACACACACACACACACACACAGACACACACACACACGCACTCACACACACACACGCACACACACACACAGACACACACACACGCACTCACTCACATCTATAAACAATATTTAGAGAGGGAGGGGGAGGCAGCATATCTGATCATTACTCCAAGTGACAAAGTACACACAGACACACACACACTCACACACTCACACAGACACACACACAGACACACACACACTCACACACTCACACAGACACACACACAGACACACAGACACACACACACACACCTTTACTTGGCTGACAAATTAAAGATTCTATTGTTTTTATTTAAAACTAATTACAAATTCTATGGATTAACAAACTGTAACACTAACAGAAAACATTTACATTTTTTAGAATTTAACATACAGTATATTAGTCCAGCATAATTAATATTAGGGGAAAATATGTTAATTGTATCAAGCTACTTTGCCGAGCAGCTACTAACTTTTTCATTTTGTCTAATCTTATGTGTTAATCGTTGGTGATCTGTTTATATCTCATTTCTGTTTTGACTCTGTTTTTATTTTATCATCCCTATATTTGGTCTGTCAGATTTAGATTTTATAGTCTTTAAGCTTGCTTTAATGTAACTCTCTGCCTGCTAGTCATGGTATCTGCAAATAATTGGTCATTATAAACAACTGGCGAGATCTAAATCCCCAGTAATTCCTGGACAAATCTGAAATACAGGCTTTTATTTGTAGAAAAGCCAGCTTTATTGATCCCACACTTTTGTGAAGGCTGGTGTGTCGTAAGCAGGGATCGGTGAGAACATTTGAGACTGTAAGATGATAACTGTTTTGTGGTTTAATGATAATGTGCACCTTAATCTACGAATGAAAGATGAAACATCCAAAAGCAAACACGTGTCTGAACACACGAAACCACACACATCTTTACATGATAAATGACACGAAATGTGTGCTTTCAAATGTTTACCAGACAAGCTATAATGCACAATAGCTTGAGAAATATTGCGTTGTAGTTGGGGATTTTCCCCGTGACGTTTTCATAATGTTTCATTCCAAATATTACAGGAATAAACTTCCATTAATCATCCGTGTAAAGATCAACTGAAGGTCTCATCATGGGTTTCAATCAAGAGATACTACAAATGAAGATTCACACCTAATATGATTTTGTATTAATATGGACCTTTCAATTAGAAGTCAAATGTATTTTTATAACACGTTTGCAAGCAAATTATGATGTTATTGTATATAAGATCTTAATATCTTATAGTTTTTTGGGTAACACTTAAAGCCTTCATATATAATGCATTATAAAATATTTTTAATGCATGAATTATTCCTTGTAATGCACTTTATAATGCATTGCATGGTCTCATAAATAATTGCAACCACAGATGCGTTATAATATCTATTTTGATACTCCTTTAGAAAATATAATGCATTAAAACACAAGACAAACAAAACTTCAAATATGCATTTTAACATTGGTTATGAAAAGATTCATTGCATCCTACATTATGAATACCTTCATAATGCTTTAGGGCTTGAAGTATTAATTTTGTACTGTGCAAAACAAAAATCATCATTAGTTGAAATTGCTGTATATCTAAACACTGACCAAGAAAACATTGGAGATTTTTCATTTAATTAATGAACTGCATCTTGTTTAGATGTAGCATCACAGTTGGTTTATGGCTTATGTCTTATTTTATTTCAGCTGCTTGTATTGGACTATATATAGATACTTATGGATCAAATGTAGCAAATTGCATGACCTCAACCAGTAGTTTTGGGTCATACCTTTTTAGTTCAATGTTAAAGACGTGTTGGTGAGATAACATCTTATACTCACTTTGTGTTTTCTGGAACAAAGCTGTTCAGTGGGACAGCAGTGATTTGTGTTGCATTGAGTGTGAACTCATCACACAGAGAAGGAGTACAGTAGAGATCTCATACTGTCACAGTGTTACTAACAGCCCCTGTGAGAACGCTTAGTGTAAAATGTTCAGATTGAAAAGCACACGGCGCTGAGCTTGCGCTAATATTGTGCTTCCATTAAGCGAGGCTTACGGCCGTGGTTTATGGCACTGAAGCCGTGCTTGCACAGAAACGCTGGGATTTGAACAACCTCGGTTAGAACAACAAGCCCAGCTCCTCGTGTGGCACCAGATTAGATGCGGCGCTGCTTCAGAGCTGTCCTCGAGCTGTCCTCGAGCTGTGCGCTGCTGGGAACGGCATTAGCACATGCTTATCATTACATTAATGTCCGGAGTGTTTGCTTACATTCTCTGGCTGTGCGATAATCTCGCAGATTAGGAACGAGGCGGATCCAGATTTCATATGACTGACGGCTCGCTCGGTTTTTCTGGACTGAATGCGTCTCGAGCTGTTTGACATCAGTGCGGATTCATTTCACATTCATGCATGATAACACTGAGCTGACAAGCCCTGATGTGTCTTTTGCACACAAGGATGTAAGCAGCAAGATATATGAGGTAAAGATGAGGATACATTTGAAATGAAACTCTGTAACCTGCTTAATTCCATTTCAGTGACACCTAGAAACTATCAGGACCGCAGCATTAAAACTAAAATTAAAGCTTAATCTGCTTATCAGTATAACATCACTGTTACAGTGGGATGCTAAAATATCAGCGTCGTAATCCAGTTTACAAATGCCAATTATCAAATTGTAATTTTGTCTCCAACATATAATACCTGCATAATATCATGCAAATAAAAAGATTTTTATGAAATGTTGCTTAGGTTCAGTTCATGCCTTCAGTTTTTAAGCAAGTCATTTCAGATCAAGTTTTGTCTATGAATCTTGTATCTTAAAAAATGAAGCTGAAGTTGGTTTAAATTATTTTGTAATGTAATAAAAAAACATGAATTATTGATCATACATTGATTTTACAGTGCATGACATTAAGACATACAGTGTGCTCCAGATTTTATTTAAGATATAAAATGAATAAGAATTATTTAAGAAATGTCAGTAATTATAATGTTTTGGTTGTGGGTTTGTTTGTTATTTATTATATATATATTATTTGACTTTATTATTATCAATAGTTTATTCATATAGGGAGTGTAAAGGATTTATCCCAGGGTATAAAAGTTATAAAAATAGATCCTTTTGTTTTAAGTGGTTAAATAGTGTAATATAATTAATCATGTCATTTCTGTGTCTCACAAAAAAAATAAAAATAAAATAAATACATTTCAACAGGCAAACCAATTGCTAAGACATATTCATATTCAAATTTCAGCCAAACTGTTAATCTCCTAATATAACAATAATACAAATATATAAAAAAATAATATATGAAACGATAATAAAATTAAATTTGAACTGCATTTAGACTGAGGTTTATTCAAGGCATTTAACATCCAGTGTTGTGCTTGTTACTCCAAAAATGTAATTTATTACTCGCTATAGTTACTCCTTTCAAAAGTAGTATTATTACTTTACTTATTACTATCTGGCAACAGTAATGAATTAGTTACGCTACTAGTTACAGTACACTTCCCTGTAATGTAAATGTAATTCCCTGTATGTGCAAATATACATGGCAATAAAGCTCTTTCTGATTCTGATTCTGATGAATATCTCGTTAGAGGACTAAAGGCTGTATTTATTGCGAGTGTCAGCAGAGGGCGCAATCAAACCCTGGCTCGAGGTGAATGCAGTGTGTTTCTGTTTGTGCAGCAAGCTCTAGTCAGTTGACCAGGTTTCATGTTAATTATATTCATCAGTTCCATTAATATGTCAGATCATGCATCGAATCTCTCACAACGAATCATTACTCAGCATTTCTGTGCACGGATCCACACGGAGCCGTGATCCTGTGCAGACGGGAATAAATACCATAAAATTAGTTGTGCAATTCAGAATTTAAAGTACATTTGTTGTTTTTTTACTGCACAATTATTGAGACGCCACATTTTACATTTCAATATGAATTTGGCTGTTCGGTACTGTATGTCTTCAAAAGACTTACTGCTGTTGCAATACTTTTATTATTGGAGTCTGACATTTAAACAAAAGAATATATTTTGAAGAATGTTGGCAAACAAACGGTTGACAATAAACCATTGACTTCCACAGCGTGCAAAAAAATACACAGGAAGTCAATGGCTACCATCAACTGTTTGTTTATTCTTCAAAATATCTTCATCTGTGTTCAACAAAAGAAAGAAAAAGCTACAGGTTCGGAACAATTTGAGAGTGTGTAAATAATGACCCTTTTCATTTTGGGTGACCTGTCCCCTTGATATCAGTGTTCATTGTTTGGAATAGAGCCGCTTTTCGTTCTACTGTATGCTCTTTAGATGAGAGTAAGCCATATGAGTTTCAACATGCCAGAATTGTCCGCTGAACTCGGGTTCAGGACTGGAATCCTCTGCATAAACTGTATACGGCAGCAGAGTGAAGTGCGTAATCAGAGTGACGCTCGGCAGAATGATGTTTGTGGGAGAGTGTTGCTACAGCACTGAATGCCAGTCCAAAATAACTCCAGCTCATCACTCATCATTAATAGAGATTCTGAGCGTACAGCCGCTGTAATTAACAGAAGGTCAGTGCTGGATTGCTCTCAGAGACGCTCACGGCCGGCCAGATGAGAGGCTAAGCTTGCTGTGCTTTTCCCTGCTGGGACGGGCCAGTTGCTCATAGACCTCAGAATAGAGAAATCTCTGAATACCCATCCCACAGTCGCACGGATTCCTCGCTCGTGTCGTTCTCAGAGGCTTTAGTCAGAAACTGTGTGGTCCGACTCATATTCGTTTGTTTACAGATCATGACGCCGGACGAGAACTGAAGCACTGCAGAAAATTGTTTCGTGACGCTGAGAGATTTTTTTTTTGTTGCTTGCTTTTCACATGCTTTTCCCTAAGTACACTTACGTTTTACTTGTTTATAATATATGTGTTTTTTCCTGAAAATATTATTCATCAACTAGAAGAACTAGTAGAACCTGTGTGGAACAGTATTGGTTTTATATCGACTGTTTGAATTAGTTTTTATTTTATTATTTTATATTTTCTGTTTTTATTTACATTTTTGTTAAAATTTGAGAAATGTTTGGTCTTTGTCATTTTTATTCATTTATTTTGTTTTAAATATTTCTATATCATTTAAAAAAAAAAATTTCACTTTTTATTTATTTTAGTTAAACTAATGAAAATGAGAAATGTTGCCTTGGGAACAAACTGAAATAAAAGTTTGTATATTTTATTATTGTATTTCAGTTAACATTTATTTGTAAAAATAGTTTTAATTTGAGTTAACTATAACAACACTGATGGAAACTCAAACGTTTTCTGTAAAAATAAAGGCTTGAGGGTTTAAGCAGATGTTCGTGCACGGTTGTGAAACAAGTCATTTCTATATGTTTATACATTATAATTTCTATATTTGATTATATGATAAAGTAATGATAAAGTGATGTTCAAGCAGATAAAGTTTCAGAAAAAATGCAAGAGAAACTAGTCTAAGACTCTGTCATTTAAGTCCTTACTAGACACATAACAAACTGTGATCGATCACTTAAATGCAGTTTATCATTCCTCTTGACATACAGTAGGTTTACATTCCACAGATGGTTCCACAAAGATTAAAAATATACAATATAAATGTAAAAAATACTCTCAACCCATTGGAGCACCTCGAGTCTGTACTGAATCACGCCTGAATCATCATGTTTTTCACACATGATGAGTTGCTTTAAAAATATCTGGAAGCAGCACAACTTCCTATAACTTGACACAGCATCTTAAAGATGCCACATTCATAGCGAGAGATGCTGAAAGACAACAAGACGTGACACATTGGCCAAAGACATCCATCCACATGCAGATCTACATGCTGGCGGGGCGTTAGTGCAATTAAGTCACCCTAATTAACTGTGACTTTTTATCTAAAAAAAATGGATCTCAGATTCTTACTTCATACATAATGATTCTGACTTTGTATCTCGCAATTCGTGATTCTGACTTTATATGTTACGATTCTGATGTTATATCTCACAATTTTGGGATTATATCTCACAGTTCTGACTGTATATATTGAAATTGTAACTTTATAAATCCCAATTCTGACATTATATTTAGCAATTCTGAGTTTATGTGTCTCAACTCTATCTTGCGATTTTGACGTTACATATTTCGTAATCTGAATGAATAATCCTTTGGGCCTCAATATCCATTCCAGTATTTATGAACCAGACTACGACGTCTCATCTAAACAATGTATTGTGAAGTTGTGGTTGGTTGGCCATTAGGTGTGTGTCAGGTATCTCTAAACAATACATCCATCATAACAGCTGATGCAACTCAAAAAAGAATCATACACAGGATATGGATTTCTGGATTTCTGGATTCCTTCCAATAACCAGGAAGGACAGAAGCGTATTGTTTGAAATGTTCAGAAAAACGTCCGGTTAGGCCTGCTAGAGTAGTTTGTGTGTCTGTAAGGACGAGTTTGAACTCATTTGCATGTTCCTGTAAGGTCACTGACTCACTCTGCTGGAATAACAGATAACAGACTTCTCGGTAATTTACATTTACTTAAAGGAAGAGTTCAACTAAAAAATGGAAATTGTCTTCATGCACTCAAGCTCAAGTCATTCCAAACCACGTTTGAGTTCAGCTACAGAGAAGATGATGAGTTTTAATGAATAACAACCCTTAACACTCATGTTGTATTTTTTTTTCTTTCCCCAGATGAAAATGCTAGTGAGTGTGTTTGCATTGCAATATAACAACTTCCCCAATTTTTTAAATATATATACAGTATATTCTTTCATTTTTGGTTTTTTTTTTCTCTCCACACCTTGAAACACTTTGTGGTGTTCTTAGTCAGAAATGACCAGACCACAAAAAGTTGCTCATGAATTTCTCATCATGCTATATTATCATCAAATCTTGGATTCAATCTTCCTGTCAATTTGTATTCTTTGATTGAGCACAGTTTTTGTGCTTCTTTAGGATCTGATTGATCATAGGCCTCCTTGATCTGAGTTCAGTTTTTGAGTGAACATTGCTAAAATTATCCACAAATAATGCTTATTTTACTCAATGAACTCAGATCAGTGAGGTCTACGATCAAACAGCTCCAAAAAGACACACAAACCTGTGATAATTGAAAGAAAACAACTTGACAAAAAGATTTAGTAAGAATATAGCATGATGAGAGATTTACACGCACTTAAAAAAAAGAGGCCGGTCATAGATAAAGGATTTTTGTTTATATTTTAGTCTATTCATCACACAGATCTACTTTAGGGCTTCAAGACATAATGAAACTTTCCGCTGAGTTTTTTGATACTTGATATTGACTTTCTCTTTATCAGTGTTGGGGAAAGTTACTTTTAAAGTATTGCGTTACAATATTGCATTACTCCCTAAAAAAGTAACTACATTACTTAGTTACGTTTTACGGAAAGTTACTTTTGCGTTACTTTTTCTCATCTGGACTGGGCTTGCTTGTTTATTTTAATATAAAAAAGTTCTATTTTTGGCAAATGTTAAAGCGCTTTCACACCAAAATTGGAATGTATAAGACTCAGGCTGAAGGAAATATACATTCAAAAACCCTCAAACAAATCTTTCAGCTGTGCTGCCATTCTGGATTACACGAAGAATAGGAAACAGGAGAAAAAAATTAAACGCTCTTCAGCAATAAACATGACTAAAGTTATGCATTGCTTTAGTAGTTACTTGAGAAAAGTAATCTGATTGCATACGTTACTTGTAAGGTGTTATCCCCAACACTGCTCTTTATATGGAAGAGAGAAGAGTTAGTATGATTAAATAAATCAGCTGTCGTGTTCCTGTGTGGTTTGGGAACGCTGAGTGTGAGCAAATGATGACGCGACAGAATTTTAATTACTGATAAGTAGACTTGTGAAGATCTTTATAAGATAAATCAGTGCAGCAGGTTTGACCAGAAACATCTTTTGTGCTACGAGAGAATGGGATAAAAGTGCAAATGGATTCAACTGAAGAAAAAAATAAAAGACAGTGAATTCCAGAGAATGCAGACAGATTAAAGTGAAGAAAAACTGTTTTGAGAGGTTGCACGCGTGTTTTATTGCTCGGGCGAACAGCCTGCAGTGGCAGTAAACAGACGGCAGTGTCTGAGCATGTATAGCGTGCCGTGACCGTCACTCCCTCCTGGCAGCGTCCACAGACCACAATGAGTCGTGTCCTCCTCGACCTTATGACCCCTCGCCTCTGCCAGCGTCACCATGGAGACGCACCTGATGCCTGGCAACAAAAGTTACAATAACAACCCGCATGTCAAAACAGCCTCGGCCAGAGCAGGAACAAGCTGTGATTCCAGTCAAGGGAGAAAAGAGCAAACCAGCTACAAAAATCATTAGGATGTTAAGACTGTTCAAGCTGTGAGGCACGCAGTGACAGTGTTCGAAAAAAAAAGTTACACTCTAAAAACTAAAAACATAAAAACATTACTTGAAATAAAATAAACATTAACTGAAAATTCAATAAAAATGTTATTATCTATTATTTTGTGTCAAGCAACTTTTCATTTACTTTAAGGGTAACACTTTAGATTAGGGAACACATATATATTGAGTTTTTCTTCAATAGACACTTCATTAGATGTTTATTGATAGTAAGTAAGGTAGTTGTAGTAGTTATGTTTAGGGTTAAGGGATCTAGAATATAGTCATGCATTAATATGTGCTTTATAAGTACTAATAAACAGCCAACATGTTAGTAATATGCATGCTAATAGGCAACTAGATAATAGTCAATAGTGCTCCCTAATTTAAAGTGTGGCCAGTTTATATCTAAAATAGCTCAAACTAAGCTTAAAATACATTATAATTTAATAAAAACGTATTATAAGACAAGTAGTATATATATATATATATGACAAAACACAACAAGATTACTAAAACTTTGACTGAAATTAAAATGTAAACAGAAAATATAAAAAGAATGAGGATAATAGTCAATAGTGCTCCCTAATTTAAAGTGTGGCCAGTTTATATCTAAAATAGCTCAAACTAAGCTTAAAATACATTATAATTTAATAAAAACGTATTATAAGACAAGTAGTATATATATATATATATATGACAAAACACAACAAGATTACTAAAACTTTGACTGAAATTAAAATGTAAACAGAAAATATAAAAAGAATGAATAAATAATGTCCCTTACCACATCTGAATCAGCCCTCTGAAGTTGGACTATTTTTCTAAGCGAATGAACTTCTGATTTAACTTCTGATGTCACTGCAATAAAGCAATCACAGAGTTAATGTGGCAAATTCATCAGTTGTGAAATAAATTCAGTTTCAGCTGTAAAGCAGAAGACAGTAGAGTCATTATTCAGCTCAATAACAGTGTTGATGTTGCAAAGTCAGACTGAGTAGAATAGACCGCATACTGCTGCAACATTTGTTGCTGTTTGCTGTACTGCAAATACTGACGAGAATAAACATGACACAAATACATGTCAAAAGTCTACATTTACCTTTATAATTTGTCACAAGTGATTTGAAGGCAAGAATTCTAATTATACCATAATTGTCTCTCATGAGGACATACGATCATTTCAACATTTGCAGCCTATCTACAGTCATGGTTTATCATTAACTGTTAGTGACAACTTGGCAGCAGAACGCCGTCTCTGTCCTGACAGGCGCACTAGAGAAATAACTTTCCCATTATCAGCAATTTGTCATAAAAAAGCTGCCAGCCAGCTGCCTACAACTGAGATCCAAGTTTTCTGCCAAGCAGTTTGAAGTGATTGCACACCTGATGTACTCACACAACACGCAAAAACAAAGGTCAAAGAATTCATTCGTATTGTACTATTTGGTCAAAAATCACATTGTATTATTTTAGTGCTTGATATTTGTCAGTCTGAGAGACATTGTGGTTGCATCACGAAGAGTTATTTCTACCTGATTGGTTTGACCCTTAAAAATGTTGTTGGTATACCTTAATTAATCTGTCATGACAGCTCTTGGAGAGTTTAGCATGGTGATATACATGGCAATGTTAATATGGTTGGTCTTGGTGGAATAGATCTGCTATGCAGCGGCAGAGCAAGTACTGAGACTTACTACACTTTAAAAAATCCTGGGTATTTTTTTAACCCAAATTTGACATCTCTATTTTTATTACAATTGAATTAAATATAAAGTTATGCCATGTAACTCTAGATGGCGCAGGCCGATAGGTTCTAACTAGTGCTATCAAAAGATTAATCGTGATTAATCACATCAATAATGTCCCTTACCACATCTGAATCAGCCCTCTGAAGTTGGACTATTTTTCTAAGCGAATGAACTTCTGATTTAACTTCTGATGTCACTGCAATAAAGCAATCACAGAGTTAATGTGGCAAATTCATCAGTTGTGAAATAAATTCAGTTTCAGCTGTAAAGCAGAAGACAGTAGAGTCATTATTCAGCTCAATAACAGTGTTGATGTTGCAAAGTTAGACTGAGTAGAATAGACCGCATACTGCTGCAACATTTGTTGCTGTTTGCTGTGCTGCAAATACTGACGAGAATAAACATGACACAAATACATGTCAAAAGTCTACATTTACCTTTATAATTTGTCACAAGTGATTTGAAGGCAAGAATTCTAATTATACCATAATTGTCTCTCATGAGGACATACGATCATTTCAACATTTGCAGCCTATCTACAGTCATGGTTTATCATTAACTGTTAGTGACAACTTGGCAGCAGAACGCCGTCTCTGTCCTGACAGGCGCACTAGAGAAATAACTTTCCCATTATCAGCAATTTGTCATAAAAAAGCTGCCAGCCAGCTGCCTACAACTGAGATCCAAGTTTTCTGCCAAGCAGTTTGAAGTGATTGCACACCTGATGTACTCACACAACACGCAAAAACAAAGGTCAAAGAATTCATTCGTATTGTACTATTTGGTCAAAAATCACATTGTATTATTTTAGTGCTTGATATTTGTCAGTCTGAGAGACATTGTGGTTGCATCACGAAGAGTTATTTCTACCTGATTGGTTTGACCCTTAAAAATGTTGTTGGTATACCTTAATTAATCTGTCATGACAGCTCTTGGAGAGTTTAGCATGGTGATATACATGGCAATGTTAATATGGTTGGTCTTGGTGGAATAGATCTGCTATGCAGCGGCAGAGCAAGTACTGAGACTTACTACACTTTAAAAAATCCTGGGTATTTTTTTAACCCAAATTTGACATCTCTGTTTTTATTACAATTGAATTAAATATAAAGTTATGCCATGTAACTCTAGATGGCGCAGGCCGATAGGTTCTAACTAGTGCTATCAAAAGATTAATCGTGATTAATCACATCCAAAATAAAGGTTTTTGTTTACATACTATATGTGTGTGTACTGTGTATATTTATTATGTATGCAACGTGCATCAGAAAAACCCTCCACCTTCCCCAGCTCCACCTGTATAGATCTGCTACAGGGTGATTTCATATATGTTATATATGGGGGTTATTTCATATGTTATATGTGCAGCAGCAGTGTTTCTTACATGCTCACAGCATAGTACACTCTTAAAAACACTGGGTTAAAAACAACCCAGTTTGGCTGGGTAAATATAGGACAGAACCCATCTTGAGTTAAATTTACCCAGCAAATTGGGTTGCTTATTTAACCCAGCATAATGGGTTGATTTAACCCAGTTAATGGGTTTATTCATTTTTACTATATTTTTTACTTCATACATTAAATAATGTTTACAGATTAACTTAAATCCTCTAAACTTTTCTAAAATACTCCACACAATCACTGGTTTGCATGATAACGTCCTTTATTTTCCTTTATTTATCCTATACAGCAATGTTTATCGGTTTTTAATATGCTATACATATTGCCTATATTTAAACTCGTTTAACAAACATTAGAACAAAAATTCAACATCAAACAGAATTCACGTGTAATCGACCTATTGACTATTATCTAGTTGTTATTTATTTTATAATAAAAGCATGTATCAATGTAAGTTTTATTATGTATTTTGAGAGAATTTCGTGGTACTATTTAATATTTATGTTAAATGGTACTATTTATATTTAATAATTATGATCAATTTTTCCCATCGAAAATAACAATAAAAAAAAAAAATCTAATATTTTTCTATTACTTTTCAATTATGGCAGCATTTCATGTTAAAATAGAGACCATGACTTTAAAATCCAATTTTTGAAGGCAGATTAGTTGCATCTGGTGGGAGTAAAAAAAGAAAAACATCTGAAATGCCATGGTTTAGCCACTAGATTCCTATAGAGCTCTATATAAAAGGCTTTTCAATTCTCTAGTTACTTTTAGACATAAATGCTTTTATTTTAAGTTGTGGATTTGGATTTATATTTAGACATTCTCAAAGACAACTTTTTTTTTTTTTGAAATGTTGATTTGAAATGTCAGTTTTTGTATTAATTTTACTACAGTCAAACCTGAACACAAAGAAAGACATTTTAGTACACATAACATCAGAGTTCAACAAAAATGTAACAAATATGAACAGGAATGCTTTATCAGAGGTTAATCAATCTGATTTCAACCTCTTCTTTGAGTCTTCTGGCTTGATTTTGCCATATCATTACAGCCACACCAGTTCATTTGTGTGTGTATAAAAGTGTGTGTGTGTGTGTAAGTGTGTGTGTGTGTTTGTCTGTTTTGTACTCTTGATATTTTACAGTGTCACCCCTTCATTGCTGTGCACGTTTGTTCTGCATCGTGAAAGATTTGTAGATTGTACACACAAAAAAATTGTCTATATTTTCGTATTTTTGCATATTTCCTATTCATTTCCAATGGCGGTCATTTCTGACCACGAGCAACTCAAGTGTGACTATTTTTTTATGACCATTTAGCTTTTTTGAATCAAGTCCATGATTTATTAATTTTTTTTGACTGCCATAAAAGTCAGTGAGTTTCATACCGTTCCGATTAAGCGCGCTTTTTTTAAATTTCAAAAAGTTTTTTTTTTTCAGTCTAAAATGAGATATCCCCCAGCGACTTAACACTGCTTCTGTGCTGCAGGGACACAGATGAACTTGGAGATCATGGATTTGAAAACAACACAAGAAATTACTAAAACTTTACCTAAATTTAACATGAACAAAAATGTAAAATAAATTCTATAAAAAAATCTAATACAAAATGTTAACAAAATCTATAATAGTATCTCAGCGATACGAAAATAACACTGGCACAACATAGTCAATATTTAAAGCTAATTTATACTTTATTATTATTATTATTGAGAGCAATTGTAACTCCTCTAAAGCTTTCAAGCTACGTTTGAAAATAAATTTGTCTACTCTATCCTAACGGGTCGGAATTTGGGTTTTGCTGTCATGGATGATCAGTCCATTCATCAATCACTTACTGTACCCAAAACATATCTAGAAATCCTTATTTTGATTTCAAATGCAAGTGCTGCAAACTTTACGAACGGTATTTGGTTTAAAACATTCGAAGCAACAATGGAAGACTCAAATAACATTATTTATGGATATTATTCATCCTTAATGACATTCGCTTCGATAAAATGATTCACGTAACTGAGAATGATTTGCGGTTTTGGTGATGTTGTCACAAAATGTTAATAAATCAGAGTGCGTCTAAACACAACATGCATTCTTGAAAAACATAACTATGCACATTTCCAGAGCCACACAGTATATGTGCAGTATACACACACACACACACGGCAGGTGCTGAAACATGCTTAATTAAAGATTCAAGCGAACGAAAATCAAATATGGAGAGATGGATTATAGTACTCTATCTGCGCTTTCTAAACTCTTCAGGCCTGTCTGAAACGTCCCCGCTATTGCTCAGTCCTATGGTTTTTCTGACATGTGTTATGGAAACACAACAGTAACAATCAAAGCAGTGCTCAGATGTTTACAAGACTGTCTACAGAATTCCCCTCAGCGGATCAGAAAGGGAAAAGCACTGAAGCATCTGTTCAAAGCACCCAAGCGATGGTTCGCTGCAATGTCACAAAACTCAGAGGCGCTTTAACAAATGAGTGTTTTTCTGACACCTGATGGAGACTGTTTAGCTTCATTCTTGATTCTCACAGCAAAAAACAGACAACAGATGTGACATTTTTTTTAATATACCAATTAATTCTTTTGGATTAATGTTAGACATGCTCTTATTCATTTACGTGCTGGTGCTTTTTTCTTTTTCTCTCTCTCAAAATGTGTGTTTTGTGTGTCAGCAGCATCTGACACAACACTGTGTGCCGCTAAATTCTCACAAATATTGACAAATTCTAGTATTCAACTCCAGTTAAGATCAGCTCCAGCAGATTTTCAGTCTAAAAGTCCGGCTGGCAGCAGATGGTGTTGACAAAATCATATTTTGCATATCTTACATGTTAAATGCAATTGTATTTTTCTGGTGACCTGCTTAAAATGAAATAAATCATAAAATAATATAACATAATAATGTTGAGGGCATTTTGTGAAAATATAAGCGCTGAAAAAATAAGAATTGGAAAGAATTAGAAACAAAACAATAACAATATTCACTCAGAAATTGCTAGTAAGTTTCTCAAATAATTACAAAGAAACAGCAAGGGACACGTTGTTGTTTAGTTAAACATGACATTTTGAAGTAGAAAGACTGAAATAGTATTTTCTTGTATAATGCACTCCATTAATTTTACAGTATAAATTGAAGAAGAAGAAAACCAAGTACACTGAGAAAAAAAAAAAATATATATTTTTTATAGTTGGAGCTAAAACAGAATATTGGACAAGAAAACACTATTTCCGTTTTTCTACTTCAAAACTTCAGGTTTAATTTTGTTTGTTACTTTGCTGATTATTTGTGAAATCTACTAGCAATTTCTGAGTGAAAATTGTTTCTACACCATTTTTATTTTCAGTAAATGTTGCCAAATATTGATGGTAAAAATGCGAAAGGTTTTGTCCCACGTCTTAAGATCAGCATTAGTTTGTGAACTGTGAGGAACACACCGGTCTGGTTGATGTTATAAACCTGGCTGGTCTTCTATAAAATGTGCTGACCCAGCTAACAGAGGACATTCTCATAACTTTCAGATTGCGTAAATACCTTATAACATTATTAATATTTCATATACGTCCTCGTAATGTTGAGAGGAAACGTTTTTAGAACAATGGGTGTATTAAACATTGAAAGAAGATTCAACTGTTACATTCTCTTAACGTTTTCGATCTGATAGAATGGAATGTTTCTCTTAAGGTGATGATACACGTGGCAGCTTTTCTGAGCAATGTTGCTCGGGCGCTTTCCCTTTGAGAATGGCCAACGCATTTCTATCTGGATACTTTAGATCGGTCGTGGGCCCTGTGTCTCACCTGGTTGCCACTGACGGCAACATTGTTCAAAAAGTTGCCCCGTGTATCATCGCCTTAACATGACCAAGATGAAGCAGTCTTAATACGTTAAAAAACTGGAGGTTTTGAGGATGTTCAGGAATAATGCTTTCATAACTTAATGGGAATGCTAGCAAAACGTTCTTAGAACATAGTTTTGTTAGATGGGGAGGCGCTGACCTGATACATCTTAGCAAATGTTATGAGAAAACAGCTCAAGAAGAGCACCTGTGCTCATACCTGCTCGACGTGAAGGAATTCAAACTATGCAGTGATTCCCTTAAACGCTGACAACTATTTAAGAGCAATTATTTCTGACAAGCCTTGAGAAGTTTACGTGTCATGGTGTGAGTTCAGTGAAATCTCATGAGGGCATTGCTATGGCTCCTTCAATGTAAATACTTGAGAGAGAGCGAGAGAGAGACAGAGAGAGAGAACAGCTCAATTTTATTCAAAGGCCCAGAATGGTGCAGATGCTGATATTTATATAGACAAATATTAAGATGAAATTCTGCTGCTTGTAATGTAAATCAGTGAGATCTTTCTAACAGTGCAGCAGATACTGACATAAAATGATCTAAATATCAGTCGTCGCTCTATATCTCCAGTAACATGTCTCAGTGAGATGAGATTGAAATGCTCCAAACATATAATGCAGTGATTGAGCGCTGAAGAAATAAAGGCTCCTCAGAAGATGTGAGATGTTCTGGAGGCTTGTGAAGATCATTCCTCCGCTGAGGAACAGTGAAAGTAAAGCTTCTGGAAACAAACGCTCCTCAAAAGATCCTGAGGATCAGATTTGAGACTCTAAGACATGATTGATGGAGAATCAAGTAAAGCTGAGCTGCTTCAGTCCAGTAAGTGTTCATCTGGAGATATTACTGACGTTATTCTGACCTTTACTTGATCAAAACCAGTCATGATCTGACACGAGAAGCTCCAGCTGAAGCAGTTACACTAAAAGAGCTTTGACTTAAGCTCTCAATCAGAGACAGAAGACATGCAGTAGATTGAGTGAAACAGGTTTATTAGGATCATGTTACACGATTAAATCTTATTATCAAATAAAGTCTTTTCAGAAGACTTAGATTTAACTTCTCAGTTCATATGGATTAATTTGACAGTATCTTAACTGACTTTTAGAAGCATCAAAGCATGGACCGTCATTGAAAGGACATGCAGCAATCTCTCAGATTTTATTGAAAATATCTTCATTTGTGTTGATAGCCGATGAATGAACATCTTTATAGGTTTGGAACAACATGAGGGTGAGCAATCCCTTCATTTTTGGGTGAAGAATCTCTTTAACACATCACTCTACATTGTATGCACACTATATTTATACATCTTCATGCTTCCGTTTTCCGTCTTGACTGGGTCACTTGCTATTTGTCTGGCAGCTATTTTCAGACTGGACCTACGTAGATCACTTTAAGAATGGTATGTTTTGATGCTACATAGAAGTGACGTCACAGGAATGACATCGGGTCAGAAGACAGGAAGTGCTTTCATCTGAAGCGCCCCGCCAATGTGTACCGTTTCCTCCATTGTTCAGATCATCTGAGTCCTATTCTTTGCCTTTCAGTGTGCGTTACAAAGCATTCACTCAGGTTTATAGGCTTTTTGTTGCAATTTGTCGAGCGTATGCTATTTGTGTCATCATTTCTGGACGTATGCAGCGACAAGAAGGTCAAAGCTAAGAGGTTTTGAGGTAAGTGTGCATCATGAGATGAAGCTTCCTTCCCCTTCTTGCAAGCCTGCTCATATGACCTTCCTCTGGCCGCGTCACCCCTGCATTGCGGGGTCAAACTCACACTAAAGACCCCCAGAGAGAAAGACTCCTTGTCTGAGGGACCAGAATAGAAAGTCCCTCGTCCCACAAACTCCCCCTTCCTTCAGGACTACAAAAACTTGACGAGGAAAGGAAAACATCCTCTACTGGCCAGCAGCACTGCCAGCTCCAGACAGGTTAAAGTCAGGCCACAGGAGAGGCTCTTTGACTGAACTTCCCTGCTGAATAACACAGAGGTGACTCTGGGGAGTTGTGTTTGTCGCTGGCTCCACAGATGGTGTCGAGGACCTTCACTTTCATGTTTTTGCAGGTCTCAGATGAATTAATTTTACACAGCTACAACTGAGCAGAGGTGGGTGTATTAGGGGAGAGCGGGGCACAAAGTAACACTTTTTGACTCTCTCAGTTTGTGTAAATCCACAAGGGGTTCAGAATAAAAAAAATTGGTTTCACTTTATTTTGATGGTCCCTTTAACACATTATATTGACTATAAGTAACGTTGTACCTACATGTCTACTAACTCTCATTAGAGTATTAGTAGAGGATTAGTAGACTGGTAGGGTTAGGGTTAGAATAAGTTGACATGTACTTGCAAAGTTACTTATAGTCAGTAGAATGTCTGTTGGGAGACCATGACAATAAAGAGTTAGCAGATATTAAGCAAACCGTCTACTAATACTCTGATGAGAGTTAGTAGACATGTAGGGGCAACATTATTATTATCAACAGAATGTTCAAAAGGGACCATCGAAATAAAGTGTTACCAACATTTTTTTGTCCACATTAATTTCACACTTGTCTAGTACAAATATGTAAAATATTTCTTTATTTACCCTCAAAAAATGGAAGTGAAATGTGACAACATGCCCTGTATGTGGGGTACATTGTAGCATCTGAGGGGTACGTTGTAACATGACTATATGACAGCTTAAAACGTTATCTGATCTCATGAAATAAAAAATATACAAGACAAACCCCACGTTACTTTGTGCCCCGCGCTCCCCTATTTCCAAATTGTGGTCTGTTACTTGTAGCAAATTAGCTCAAAAGGGAAATGCATATAAATAAACACAATTCATAGTTTTGAGTCACAAAACCTCCATAGAACTGCAGCACAAGCCCGCAACCCCTAAGGGCAAGTTATTTACTTTTCATTGGCTCAAGTTAAAAAATATAGATGTGAATCATTACCCTAAATTTTTTAATTGGATGAATGAAACATTTTTTTCAGTATGGTGATGTTTTACAACAAGCACCACTCAAAAAGCCTCATTTTATAGGCCTGTGCTTTATTTGTTCAAATTTCTCAGTACTTTTCACTCGGAAAAAAAGTGAACAGATTCACATAAGCCTTCAAAATAGCTTGACTTGCAGTGCAAACACGTTTTTTAAAATGGTATTGTCTTCATCCCCTCAACTAACTGGTCTTTTGTGCTGTTGGCTTTTCAGGCCGGTTGTTCTGTGCGTGAGACGGCTGTTTGCTGTGGCTTTGTTTTTGTTTCTTTAGCCTTGTCACTGAAAGTATGTGTTGTCAGACGACGCTCATTTCTGCCCTTCATATCAGCCCGCTGAACCCTTTGGCAGGTGTTTCAAAGCCGGTTCCATCTGACTTACAATCTCGCTGTAAAGATGATGGCTGGCCAAACATTTCATGAGTCTTTTTAAGCACGGGCTTGGAATGCGAAAGCCCTTTCTACGTCATCATGACTTATTTTCCCCATCAGATCTGCATAGTTGTATTTCTTTGCAAAAGCAAACAGGAAGTGCTTTGAGGTGAGAAGACATCACACATCTGCCCAACAAACGCATAATTTCTGATCGATCTGATGAGATGCGTCCAAGAACCGCACTCTTCCTAGAGTTCATTCAAAGTCCTGTCATCAGGGTGTTTTACGAAACGATCGCAGATGTTTATATAAAAGTGATTTGTGCTGTCCATCTGATAGCTGTAATCTGACGGCAGGTGGAATGATTGGTGAAATGAAGTGGAACGAGCTCTCACGCACCTCCTTAGCAACAACAAAATGAGTCATTCCTTACACCTGAGACGAGTGATTGCATCAGCAAACATTCAATGAAACAAAAATCACCATTTTGCTTTTTTATTTCCTTTGTAAATAAACATACCACATTCAAAACAGACCGTTTTTAACATAATTCCATATCACTGATTATCATCTAAATTTATAAAACTGATTAATATCAGCAAAACAGTGTTTTAAAATGTTAAATTAAAGGAAAAGTTCACCAAAAAAATGAACATTTGCTGAAAATGTGCGCATCCTCTGGCCATCCGAGATCAGGATGAGTTTGTTTCTTAATCAGGTTTGTAGAAATGTAGCACTGCATCAGTGTCTCAGCAATGGATGATCTGCAGTGAATGGGTGCCGTCAGAATGAGAGTCCAAACAGCTGATCAAAACATCACAATAATCCACAAGTAATCCACAGCACTCCAGTCCATCAGTTAACATCTGGAGAAGACAAAAGCTGAAACTAATCCAGCATTAAGACGTTTTTAACTAAAATACATAGAGTCCATAATCCATAATAACGCTTCCTCCAGTGAAAAAGTGCATCTGCTGTTCTCTCTCACACCAAAATCCAGCCACATATTAGTTTAGAGCTGTTTTGGCTTGTGCTTGATCTGTGCAGATTTCTCTCCTGATTCAGACCAGAACACTTTTTCACTGGAGGAAGCGTTATTATGGATTATGGACTCTATGTATTTTAGTTAAAAACGTCTTAATGCTGGATTAGTTTCAGCTTTTGTCTTCTCCAGATGTTAACTGATGGACTGGAGTGCTGTGGATTATTGTGATGTTTTTATCAGCTGTTTGGACTCTCGTTCTGACGGCACCCATTCACTGCAGAGCATCCATTGCTGAGACACTGATGCAGTGCTACATTTCTCCAAACCTGATGAAGAAACAAACTCATCCTGATCTGGGATGAACTGAGGATGAGCACATTTTCAGCAAATGTTCATTCTTGGGTTTCATTAAAGTGATTTACCTGAAATTTGCGTTTTACACCATCACATCACTTCCACAATAGTGAAAAACCCCACTCATATTTGAAATATGGAGCAACCTGTGTAGTGTACAACTCAAGCCATTCAAAGTATATGAGCACTTTTTATTTAACACATCAACGGTCATAACCATATCATTTTATGTGGTCAATGTGCTTGAGTTTCTTAATGCAACAGAATTAATTTTCATTAATTTTCCCCCCAGTGGTTGTCCGATCTCATCAGTTTGTGGATGTGTGTATTGTAATATTACTCTGTCTGTTGGCTCATTAAAGTTATTGAACTGTTCTTTGTCGTTTTCTTGGCCTTTTGGAGTTTACACACACTGTAGTGTGACATAAAGCACATATTAATGTCTTATTCTGCATGACCATATTCTAGATCCCTTAATCCACCCCATACCTAAGCTTAACAACTACCTTACTAATCATTAATAAGCAGCGAATTAGAAGTTTATTAAGGAAAAAGTCATAGTTAATAGTGAGAATTGTTCCCCAAACTAAAGTGTGACCTACAATGGATATTTTAACTGTTTTGCAAGATTAAATAGTCAAATTATTGTAGTTGTTAGCTGCAGCCCTATATGAACACTTGCCAATTACTGTGTAATGAGGTATTAGACAGCTTTGATCTTACTTTGATCAGCTATTTATGTAATTAACACACCCTAGAATAGAAATAATAAAGAAACACCTCCAGATTACACCACTTGTTTCCAGTCACTAGAGGTGTTCCTTTGAAAATGATTGAAAATATTTTTAAATACGCTCTAAAAAATGCTGGGTTAAATACAACCTAGTGCTGGGTAAAATATGGACAAACCATATTGGGTTGTTTTGACCCAGCCTTCTTAGTAGTAACCCATCCACTGGGTCAAAACAACCCAGCATTTTTTAGAGTGTATGATTATTACTTGTGCCTTTCTAAAAGATATTTATGATTTGCCTTGGTTGTGATAATCTTCTCACATTCCTGTTTACATAGTGTCCCATCCTAATGCACAAGCTGAAGTAATGTAGCCTCGCTGTCTTTATAATGCTGAAATAAGAGCTGTTTGTTAAGGACTGTTCAGAAATACCCCTAGCACTGAATTCCCACCTGTGCTCCAGTACGTGCCTCCATCTCTTAACCCCATGTTCGTGTATCTACTCCGTCCTTTTCGGGAATCCAGGACATTCCTTCTGAAACGTTACAGCGAGTTAATCACCAAATCAGACAAGACTTACTACAGTACCTTGCAGCATTGCGTCATTTCACATATCTGAGATGCATCGTTCACACACTTAGCATTTTCATTTTGCTAAAAAAACACAATCAATAAATAAATCTAGTAACACTTTAGTATAGGGACTGAGTTGCTTATTAGCATGCCTATTATTAACATATTGGCTGTTTATTAATACTTATAAAGCACATATTCTGCATGACCATATTCTTCATCCCTAATCCTACATAATACCTAAACTTAACAACTACCTTACTAGCTATCAATAAGCAGCAAATTAGGAGTTTATTAAGGCACAAGTCATAGTTAATGGTTTGTTAATAGCGAGAATTGCACCTTAAAATAAAGTGTGACCATAAATCTTTGTATGAAGATGCTTTCAGCATTTTATGGGGTGGCTTATGAATGCTATTACACTGAAAAAAAAAAACTTGTGTGGGATTTAAAACAATTTTCACACAGACATTTCAGAAATAATTACAAACATATGGAAAGTAACACTAAATGAAACATGACATTTTTAAATAAAAATACTTTCTTGTAAAATATAGTCCAATAGTCTTTGTTCAATTAATATTTTTTTTACAGTGTAGGTTTTGTAATAGTTCTTACAGATTCAGATAAACACTTTTGTCCATTAAACAAAACATAACTTGTAACAATAGCGTAATGTGTGTACATAATAAAAAACGCCCAGGGACTTAAAAACTGAATAGGACCAGCCGATAAGTCAAAGCTTTTGCAAAGCCTTATAAAACCTCGTCCAACTGTAATGTTATAAATAGCCTGTCCGTAAACCTGATCTAATGTCAACACCCAGGTGAGAGTTTACAGGACTAAAGCTGAACGTGAAATCCATTACCTGTGTGGTTGCATTCCTCATACTGACGTCCGTTTCGACGTCAAACACCTGCCTGACAAAAAAAGCCAGCCGTAAATCATTTGAACTTATTAGATGGTTGATGTCGACTGGGTGGGGGCCATCGGTGGCCACATATACAATCACTGCCTATTTTTAGATGCATGTAATAGGCGACTGACAAAAGACCGTAATATGACACAGTTCAGGTGGGAAACCCTAATACACATGAGATGAATCACGACATTAGACACAAACAGACGTACGGAAAGCCCGCTGTGTACACATAACACATGGGCGAACACACACACACACACACACACACACACACACACACACTCAC
>NW_015506036.1:220491-240781 GCF_001515645.1 Sinocyclocheilus grahami | reverse complement strand
GCACGCACTCTCGAACTCACACACACACGCACACACACACACACGCCCTAAAAAAACACTCACTTAAACAAACAGAAATCGAATCAGCACAGACATAAACGTGTGGAGACAGACACAAACAGCACTGGTGCTAAAAACAATGAGTTTCTTTAAAGTTCAATAAAATGCCCCTTCTGAGACTCTTTATGTGAAACCTACAAAAAGCGAGATTTTAAAACTCTTCAGTTTCAGTGGAATTATTTTGGCAATGCCAGATACAAACATTTGACCTTGACTTCAAGTACTAAAAATGCATGTAAACTATTTAACTTCCCTTCATGTAAACTACTAAAAGGCTACTGTAAATACTGTCAGAAAGAGAGTCAACTCAAGCCATTGCGTTTAGCTGCTTGTCCATAAAATCTGAGCACAAGAATGAGAGTCGCGGCAGATAAACAACCGAAGGTGTCATTACGAGAAAATCACCTACAGTCTCTGCAAGTACACAAGCACAGGCCAAACGTTAATTCATGTCATGAAGATGACTCACAGACAGTGAGTCTCACTGATACATTAAAATAAAGAACATGCATTTGAACCATTTACAACTAACATTTATATTTAAACACACACACACACACACACGCCCTAAACAAACACTCACTTAAACAAACAGAAATCGAATCAGCACAGACATAAACGTGTGGAGACAGACACAAACAGCACTGGTGCTAAAAACAATGAGTTTCTTTAAAGTTCAATAAAATGTCCCTTCTGAGACTCTTTATGTGAAACCTACAAAAAGCGAGATTTTAAAACTCTTCAGTTTCAGTGGAATTATTTTGGCAATGCCAGATACAAACATTTGACCTTGACTGCAAGTACTAAAAATGCATGTAAACTATTTAACTTCCCTTCATGTAAACTACTAAAAGGCTACTGTAAATACTGTCAGAAAGAGAGTCAACTCAAGCCATTGCGTTTAGCTGCTTGTCCATAAAATCTGAGCACAAGAATGAGAGTCGCGGCAGATAAACAACCGAAGGTGTCATTACGAGAAAATCACCTACAGTCTCTGCAAGTAAACAGGCACAGGCCAAACGTTAATTCATGTCATGAAGATGACTCACAGACAGTGAGTCTCACTGATACATTAAAATAAAGAACATGCATTTGAACCATTTACAACTAACATTTATATTTAAAGTATGCACACTGCTCCTAGTCTTAAAAACCAACATGAAAAAAGTGTGGATTATTTTTTTAAATTTTTTTAACTAAGTTTACATTTTTAAATTTAGTATTTTTGCCATATCACCCAAATATTCACTTTAACCGACTGCCTAATACCACAAGCACAGGCCAAACGTTAATTCATGTCATGAAGATGACTCACAGACAGTGAGTCTCACTGATACATTAAAATAAAGAACATGCATTTGAACCATTTACAACTAACATTTATATTTAAAGTATGCACACTGCTCCTAGTCTTAAAAACCAACATGAAAAAAGTGTGGATTATTTAAAAAAAAAAGTTAAACTAATTTTAAATTTTTAAATTTAGTATTTTTGCCATATCACCCAAATATTCACTTTAACCGACTGCCTAATACGATGTCCTGTCACATTCAATTACTAAATACATTACATGAACCACAGAAACAATAAAGGTTTTTCGATTCAAAATGATGAAATTTGACATTATTTTTGCGAACTGTAAAGCCCACTTTCTTTGATTTGATTGGCAACTCAATCATTTTGACGAGCGTTCTAGACCGCTGAAGCAGACCAGACTAAAAATGTAACTCTTTAAACTTCTTGTCATCCTAACATCAAACAGAGCAGCATCAAGGATATCAAATGTATTATATGACAATTTGGCCATGTCTAATTATTGCGGTGCACTGACTTACTGTCTTGTGTGATTACATAAATATGCAGAGACAGAGAAAGACAGACGTGGAGTGACTGAAGGAAAACACCCTTCGTTTGTAATCATCAGCGTCGGCGTGCACAGCATGTCTTCACTAACTGATGTTTTACACCCTTATGTAAACATCTAAGCATGCGGCATGTTCGACAGCACAGATGACATCCAAATAATAGAGAGACACGCATTATTCGTCAGAAATGAACATGCTCTTAAGAGTACAAACAAATGCTTTACTGCCTTAGTTCCAATGTCTAAACACTTACTAAAAACATAGCAAATATAGAAAATCTCAGCTGCTCGATTGCTTGTATTATAAACTCTATTATTGCACAGCACTAATCTGCTAAATGTGACTATAATGCATGAAGATATTAGGTTATTAAAAACATTAGCATCATGGTTTTCTGTAAAGCTGCTTTGAAAAAGAAAAGGATATTGTGAAAAGTGTTATACAGATAAAAATGTTTGTGCAATTGTCAGATTATTACACACTATTTACAACAATATGACTCATTTACGAAAAATGCTATTTGTTTGGAGTCATGGCCTAGTGGTTAGTGTGATCTAACCATTTTATGATCCAATTTCCTTGTCCTCTCTATCCTATATAGTACTGTAAATGCAATGGCAAAAGGCCTCCGTATGCAGTATTAAATTGTATTAAATAAACTAATCTGTCTTTATGTCTTTATGTAATCCAGTTTTACTGGATTGCATGTTTGGGAATCCTCTTTGAAGACATTAGTCTCTTTGAAAACATTGCTGTTGGTCATTACTATTTTATTGATATCATTAAACACTAAATGTTTAGCTACTCCTTACCTCACACTCGTTCACCATTACAACTAAATCGTTGCACTGGAATTCATATTAAGTATCTGTGAACAATAAAACCTGCTTTTTTTTATTTGACTGGCATCTCAATCACTTTAACAACTTTAACTTTTTTTTCTGGCCTTGTGGTTAGTTAGTTAGTTAGTTAGTTAGTGTGATCTAACTAAATATCTGATTCATTCTCCTCTCCTGTCTGTATTTTACAGTAAGTACAAAGGCAAGACTTTTTGTTACTGCCATATGTAATATTAAATAAATAAGAACTGGTGCGACTCAGTTTTTATGTAATCCATTCTCACTGGATTGTAGGTTCAGGAATCCTCTTTGAAGACACTGATTGGTGATGCCAGTGGTGCAGAAATGACTCACTTCAGCTTTAAACATGGACCCGGCTGCAGCCAGCATGAAGAGAGGAAATAAATATTGTTAAATGGGGCTGTCAGCTTTGATTGCATCACGGCGAACGTGCTGCCATTGATCAAACCCCTGCCTACCTCTCATCAGACATCTGCTCGGACCACCAGCGAACTCTGTTTACGAAAGCCCGCGGCAGACACGCAGCCGTCCTCCCCTAGCGGCTTGAGTTTCTTCAGTCAAGAGGCCAAACAACGACTTGATTTTCCCCAAACCGGCCATTGAGCGATGACTCAAATGTCATAACTCACTCCTGTTTTTCACTTACCTAAATTTGTTGTGACAGGGAAGCTGTCTGTTAAAGAAACTGAGAAAGGGGGGGCTCTGTGTGACTCTTCCTTTAATGCAATTATAAAAAAGATGATGGAATAATGCATTGAGTGACTGGGTCAAGCAGGTTGAAACCCGCCAGAGATGACAACAAACGGTGCTCTAATATACTTACAATAAAAGCGACAGGTTGGCATTCATTGTAAACCTGAACGGTGTTATGAAACATGCCCCGCGAGTGACTCTTGTTTTCATAAGCCATCTCGCTCACGCACGCACACCCTCAGCGAAGTGTGAACCATTGAACCGTTTCTACGCATGTGGCCGTTTCGTGCAAAGCCCATGTTTCCATGCGTTCACCTGAAGGGAGTTCCTGACGCTGTTTGCACGCAGGCCTCTTTGTTGCTGTGGCTGCATTTTTGTCTTGTGCTTCTCCCTCCCCTCGTGTTTTGAAAATAACCCAAACAGGTTCTGCGTGTAGTAACTGTGATATTATCTAAGCCGCCTTCACCTGCAGGGGATCCCAGTTGAGTCTGCACGAAAGAGGTCTGGGGCCAAACAAGAGGAGCAGCACCCAGACAAGACCGGCCCTGCTGACACCTCCGACTCGAGCCCGATACTTCGAGCGCCAGTTTCACCCGGCGACGCTTTGCGGTCGGATTCGGGACCTCTGCTTTTGATTGTGATTGACAACTGCGCAAACATAGCAACAAAAATAGTCATCTTTCAAGCTCGGAGTGCTGCGTTGGCATGTGAAGGGTGTAACTGTTTACTCTGATGACTTTGGTTTTTGCACTTCAGATCTAAAATAGATGAACTAGGCCAGGAACGCAAAGCTGTTATAGCTCTTAGAAAAACAAAATGTAGTGTTGGATTTACTTTGAAACTCAGAAATTGCTAAATTTCACAAATAATTCCGTAGAAACAAGAAGTAACATTGAAATAAATGTGAAATTTGAAAGTAGAATTTTCTTGTAAAACGCACTCCAATAATCTTCGAAAAGTCATTATTTACAGTCCATGACTAGTCAAATACTTCTTTCTTTATTTTGCTATCTTTCTTACTATAAATAAATCACTTAAGGCCAGATTTACTAACACCCTGCTCCAAACCTTTTGGCATTTAAAAACTACTTTCAGGATTTACTAAAGACACGGAGTGAAAATTTTTTGCAGCTGAACTCATAGCATATCCATTTGTAGGAGTTTCACTTTAAGGGTATGTTTACACAACAACGATGTACTAAAAATGGAAACATATTTCCTTAGCATTTTTATATACAGTATATAGATGACAACTTTGTCAAAATTATCCCCATTCACAGGGATCCATGAAAATGTCTAAAAACGCATGCATGCCACGCCAGTAGTTTGTGATGTTGTCACTTTGTAAAGAAACACTACACGTTTGTGCACATGCCTATAGACTGAACATGTAATATGCATACGCATGACAGCACTGCTTTCATAAATTCACATTTTCGTAGTTTACACAGAGGCGATAACAGTATAATTTTCAAAAAACTTGCATTTTGAAACCCTTTTTCAAAAGTTTGCACTTTTAGGCTCCCAAAACGCAGTTGTTGTGTAAATGAACGGTCAAAACTAATAAAACGTTTTCCGTTTTTGTTGAACACGTCGTGTAAATGCCCCAATCTTTCAGTTTTGCTGCCATTCTGGATTGCATGAAGAATAGGAAAGAAGAAAATTCATCACTCTTCATCAATGAAATGAAACACAAAAGTAATTTTTGCTTATTAGTATGGTTGAATTGGATCATAAAATTCAGCAGCAAAGACATTGGTTAATAAAATGGGATTAAATACATAAATTACATTTGTGTTATTTAACATATGTAAATATTGCAGGTTTACGTCCTATTCTGAGTTTGCATTTCAAAGTTTTTATTCATTTTGAGGAATGCTGAATCTGTTTTTGTGCGAGTCAGATGAGTAAATGCATGTTCTCATTTAGTCCAGATCTACTGTAACATCATGTTCACACAGCGCACAGAACGCATCTGCACTCACTCCTGATTCTCTCAACATGAGGACAGGAGAGCTGTCAGTCAATACATGAGAAAACAAAGTAACTGGCATTACTTGTTTGAAAAAGTAACTCTGATATTTTCTTGTAAATTAAAAAGAAATGTGATACTTTACCAGTTACTTGAAAAAAGTAATCTGATTACGTAACTCACATTACTAGTAATGTGTTACCCCCAACACTCTGCACGACATAAGCTGAATTAGGAAATATACTATGTAGTTATATCTACATAACTCACAATAAATGTCCTTGGTCTTCTCAAAAATGACTAGATCTTATGAAAATATGGCTACATAAACTGAGGTGAAGAAGTTCATGTAGTCTAGATCGATGGGTCTTTTGTGAAAATCGCCATTGTTTTTTAAATCCAACAGAATAGGAAAGCTTTCTGTTTCTGAACCATCGTTTGACTACAACGGCTGGATTTACCAGCCATTGAGCTGCTATGCCTGGAGCAGATGGACCGCTCGCTGGAGGACCATACCAGGGACTTTTAAAATCTGGCATGCCTTATGCACTTCCCTGACCGCTCACTTTGTGTTGTTTACTATACCAGCCTGAGCCAGCGGTCTAAAGCACGCCTGCCAGCTGAAGATCCCAAGGAGAATTTCTCCGCATTTGTGGAGTGGTCTCTGGAGAAAAATGGATTATATTTCTCCTTATGCCCCACTGAGGACATCTCCAGCCCCACTCCCGATCCAGAGCCTAGCCAGCGGTCACTATCATCCTGCAGCACGGAGCATTCATCAGAGCCCACCGCGCGATCGACGAGCTATCTCAATCAAGAGCTACAGAGCGGATCACCCCCCTTGGAGCCAGAGCCTCAAGACACATCTGACCAGGTGCATGAGCCGGCAACAACGTATATCACTGTGGGAGTCCTCGTGGAGATCGAGCGAATGGATTGGGACCATGTCCACACTCCCACCACTGAGGGTGAGCTGACGGCTGGCCTCTGAAACATTTGACTGTTTAAATGAAAAGGATTTTTTGCTTCTGGTCCCACCAAGCTCTCCTTCAACTCCTGAATCCTCCGCTGGTTCTGGCAAGGTCTTCTTCGTCGGCCAACTCCTCATCTCCAGCCTTAAGGAGGGTCCCACCCAGCCTCCCACTCCCTCCTTCTCTATCTCTGCCAGCCAGTCCATCGGCCTAGTCTGGGTCAGATGGGTCAGATGTGCTTCAGGATCTCCATTTGCCAGCTACCTCAGGGTCGGAGGGTCAGCTGTCTCCACTTCCAGTCTCACTGACCTGGACTCCACATCGGCCCTCCGACTCATCGGGTCCGCCTTGGCTCCTGACTCCACTGTTCCCCATCATCCCACTGGCTCTGTTGTCCCTCTGGCTCCTCCTTGGTCAGTCATCAACCTTCCTCCGCTACAGGATTCCACACCTCTGGCCTCGTCTCATCCCTCTGGCTCCATCTGGCTCCTTCTTGGTCCTCTGTCGCTCCGGATCCACGACGGTCTTCTGGATCCTCACCTCGACCTCGGTTGCCTGAGTGGTCTGCTCAGCCTTGGCCCTCAGGAACCTCGGTGTCACCCTGGCTCTGCAGCTCTCTGTCTCCATCCTGGGCTCCTCTTCCACATTCTCCATCTGTCAGCCACCTTGTGTCGCCAGCCCTCCTCCACCGTAGGCTGCTGTCCTGGCTGTGGTCTGGATCTCCGCCTGGCTCCTCCTACTCCGGGCTTCTCCCTGGCTCAATGAACTGTCCCCTTTTCCCATTGCCTGTCTCAAGCCTGCCTCCTGAACCCCCACCCTCCCTCCACAGTTGGACTTGTCGGCGCGAGGACGCGCCTTTTCGGCAGGGGGTGAAATGTCACGTTTATGTTCTGTTCCATTTTGGTTTAGTTTTCTCAGTATTTCTGTTCCCCTGCATTAGTTCCCTAGTTTGTTCCCTTAGTTGTTATTTGGCTCCACACCTGTTCTGTTTTCATATTGATTACGTTCCCCATGTATTTAAACCTTGTGTCTTCCTCGGTTCAGTGTCTGTTATTGTTTTGTATTACGGATGTTCTTGTTTTCTCCCGGTAGGTTTATTAAAATATCTTACTTGGACTCTACTCCTTCGTCGTGCGCTCTTTATGCTTGACAGCCCATAACAGTAGCGCTTCTCAATGAGAATGAATTTTCAATGAGATCTCATTCACTGAGCAGACAGAAAACAAGCGTTCTGCTTTGCATTAGCTTCCCTTAACTGTGCATTTGAATCTAATTGACATTGCATAAGCTGCCGTGGTTTTGGGAGTGAGATAAGATTGTTGGTATATCATCGCATGCCGCGTTCAAACCGTACACTTCGATTTTGCCATAATGGTCGACATTGTGACACTTCAGCATCCAGACAACTGTATGCAAACAAGCGTGAACCTATCAACGTTCAACAGGTCACTGGGTTTGGCGTTGCCTACAGAAGACAATGGATCTCCAGACTAACAGAAGATGTAAAGAGAACGAAGCCCATTCAAAGAAATATCACATCAGATAAAACACTTGACTTTGGTGTTATTGAAATCACCTCTTTGGCAAACACTTTCGCTTTTTCTCATTTGTGGCTTCGCTGCAAATGAACCTTTCAACTCTGTGAAAAATAAATGGCGATGCTGTAAATAACCTGGACGGCTTTGTGTGGAACAGGCTGCTGCCTGCTGAAGTTTCTATTTTGGTTGTGTTGTCTTCTCACCTCAGGGCTGCGGTAAACAATCTGTCAGAGCAGGTGGAACAAAAATGCACCGGTACCGTCAATTAAGATCGCGAGAAACCAAGTTCATGTGCAGGTGAGGAGAAGCACAGTGTTCCTTCCTTCATTTCTGTGCCAGCTGTAATTGCTGTCTTTGATGGGTTTCATTATAAAGTAACGAGTCAAGCCTCGATCTTCTAAAAAAAAAAAAAAAAGTTGCACACAAATATAAAAGTGCAAAATGTCAATGTGAGTTTGGATTCATATTGACTTTAATGGGGAAAAAATAACACCTAAAGACTGATATTATTGTGGCACTTGTTGCGTTGCACTGCAATTATTGCATGCTAAAATTAAGCAAGCACTTAGCAACCGCACAGCAACACACTAAACACCTTAACACACCTTAACCACATTGAAACAGCCTGGCAACCCAAAACACACAAGTATCGTGATCATGAGTTTTGCACAGACATACACCACATTCTTCAGAAAATGCAACAATCTTGTCTTAAGTAGCTTGCAGGTGGGATGCTGCTTCCAAATGACTGGTAGTAGGTCACAGTGGAGCAATATTAAGTGCAATATCACAACTTTTAATGTGGTTTATTGTGATAAATATAATGTTTATGTAAGCAGAGGGATTGTAATGAGGGTTGAAACACTGTGTGAAAATTATTCAGACTGTAAAAAGAGCCTACCTCCCCTTTTCATATTTAATTCAAGTATTGCATCATTTAATTACATTAATAAAAACAACAACAACAACAACAGATTTTTGTGATATATTGCATTACATTCCAGTAAATTCACACATAAAAAAAGAATAAATGGCAAATGCATAAAAAAATCTTATTCAGTATTTTTGTTATTATTATTATTATTATTATTATTATTAATGATAATAAAAAAACACTGAACAAGACTAATTTGCTTGGAACACAAAATTAGTTTCTAGTGAAAATATCTTGAATTAAATTAATTTTTCCTGCTGAATTAGCAATATATTCATTTTCTTATTTTAAGAGTGAAAACATTTAGTGGAACGGGTGTGAAAAATTACTTTTATTCAAGATATATTACCTAAAAAAATGTAACCTGACTCACGCTACCTGTGATTAACAGACACTAAGACCTTATAAATCAATAATATTAATAAAAAAAAAATATAATTTAATCAACATTTTTAGGGGCTTACAATTTTTAGGTGATAGATTTGACACTGAATATTTAAAGTAAGTGATCACCTAATAACTATAACAGCCTAGCAATGTGTCTGCAACTCTCTGGTTTTAGGAGCTAATACATTCAAAATAAGCCTTTTATTTTTTAACTAATTAACACATTTGTTATTATTTAACAAATAACAAGTCACTATGCAATATTCAGTGAGCTGCTTTTATATTTTTACCCTGAAATGGCCAGACGGCCGCTCAACAGCTTTGCATAGCAGCTTGCAAATGTCAGTCAAGAAGTAAACTATTAGCGCCCTTGTTAAGAGCTGTCATTATACAATCAGCTGCTTTAAAGCTCTCCTGTTTCAGAGCCTTACACTCGTCTCTGCAGCTCCTGGCCTGTCATGGCTTGTTCCACATAACTCACATGGGGCAAGTTGTGTTTGAACTCTAACGTCGACAAGTAGAGCGAACAAATAAAACACTGCAATCCTCTGACTTCAGTGTGTGGAATTTAATAGTGACTGGCTGTAAACATAAATCTTCCACTGAAATGTCAATTTTGTCATTTACTCAACCTCATTTTGTTCCACAAGAATGCATTGAGAGCAAATGGAGATTTTTGTGAAATTTAGATAATTTAGATATTTCACAACAGAAAAAGGAATTCAACAAAAGATCTAAAAAATGTGCTCTGATTTGCCCAGATTTGCAATCAAAAGCCAGAGATCTCTGTGTGCACTCACACATTTCTTCCCTGACCTTTTCCATGAGATTTTATAGCTGTTACAATAATTGTCTCAGTTATCCATTATTATTTCTCAGATGTAATTTTAGGAGGAACGAATACATCAAAGTTTGGCTTGTTCCACATAACTCACATGGGGCAAGTTGTGTTTGAACTCTAACGTCGACAAGTAGAGCGAACAAATAAAACACTGCAATCCTCTGACTTCAGTGTGTGGAATTTAATAGTGACTGGCTGTAAACATAAATCTTCCACTGAAATGTCAATTTTGTCATTTACTCAACCTCATTTTGTTCCAAATCTGTATGAGTTTCTTTCTTCTGTTACACACACACGACACACACACACACACACACACACACACACTCACACACAAATAATTTTAAAGAAAGTTTGTAACCAACAACCAACAAGAATGCATTGAGAGCAAATGGAGATTTTTGTGAAATTTTTTAGATATTTCACAACAGAAAAAGGAATTCAACAAAAGATCTCAAAAATGTGCTCTGATTTGCCCAGATTTGCAATCAAGAGCCAGAGATCTCTGTGTGCACTCACACATTTCTTCCCTGACCTTTTCCATGAGATTTTATAGCTGTTACAATAATTGTCTCAGTTATCCATTATTATTTCTCAGATGTAATTTTAGGAGGAACGAATACATCAAAGTTGGACGAAACTCAATTATGTCTTCTGAAACACCAAAGAGTAACGTTGACAAAATCCTCTGGGCGAGAACACTCGAGAAGATAAGTCTACAAACGAAGTGGTTTTCCCTCGTCTCTGTCATCTTTAATCTGAGGACAATTACTCTTTCAGAGCTTCTGCAGAAAGAGACGGTCGTCAGAACATGATCTCGTGCAAACCTCATGCGTGAGTAAGTTGTTTGGCTCTTTTTTCAAGTTTAGACAGAAAAAAGAGTAGCACGAGGGAGGGATGGGGAAAGGTTAGTGTGGATCCTGCCAGGGGAGTGGTGCTCTTCACTCAGCTGACACTGCGGCGGGACAGATTACACCGTGATTCTGATCTCCTGAAAGAAAGAGTGCAGATCTCGCTTGTTGTTGCGTGGCTTCCAGCGATAATGGATCAGTCAGCCGGGTCGTTGCTGCTATTCGGTGCCTTGTGTGTCCCCAGAAAAGAGCACGAGCTTAAAATGCTGAATTATCTTAGTCTTAAATAACACCATTTGAACTTTAAGGATATTGACGTTGATAACTTGAAACATTTTTTTCAGCATTTTAAACACCAAATATCCCAATTTTTTAAAATGCATATCCCATTTTCATGATAAATACAACAATTACTAAAATTGATTTTGATGATTGAAAGTAATTTAAGTGGAAGACGTGGTGTATTTAAACTTCTTAAGTAATGTTTTTATTACTTTCTGTCAAAACCCAGTTCAGACCAAAGTATTTTTGACCATCCTGTTATTATTTTGTCCACCTTAATTTTGGCTAAATAAATAAATAAATAAATGAATGAATGAATAAATAAAAACAAACAAAAAACAAATAAAAACTATTAATTCAGTGTTTATGACAATTTATCGGAGTATCAGTAATGTATTACTTTGAAAAATAAACAAAATTTTATTTGATACATTTGGATATGAAAACAAAAATGTAAAATGATGTGTGGACAAGAAAGTACAATTCATACATAATATATATATATATATAGCTTTTAAATGGACAAAGGAACATGTACACAAAGCCCATTCATTAAAACTATTAGTCTTTTAAGCTGGACATTTTTTGACTTCCATTTCATAGATTTTATTTCATAAATGCTTCAGTTTATTTGCCTACTACAATTTTTCTATCATGACAACTCACAAAGTTATTTTTAAAAAAAGTTTCATTTTTCTACATTGCATGCACCGAATACGACCCAATGTATGACCCAGTGATTTACTCCTGTCTGTGCTCGAGTCACACTGACACTGTTATTGAACAGAACTGAATCAACATTGAACTGAATCGAGCTGAAAAACAACACTGTTGTCTTCTGTAGTGCTGAAATAGAATTTGTTTCATAATTGATGAGCTTTACAACATTAATTTTCATGTTTACTAACATGAAGGTTCATCGACAATCTGGATTGTATAAAGCACTGTATTACTAAAAGTGACTTGACTTGACGTGACCAGACGGAGGGATTCGCCTGGAGTCATGAGCGCTAACTTTCTTTTAGAGATATAGTGCTCTGCTCTATCTATTCCTGCTATCTGACCACACTGAAAACAGAGAAACACCGTCAGTCTGCGCAATAAAGGACCAATCCATGAAGTGTTGAGGTGCTGCTGTCTTGATAAAGTAGTTCTTGCTTCTTTTTCCCCCCACCATGAAATAAAAAATAATAAAGTTAATTGTGACTTTTAACTCATAAATGATGACTCTTTTCCTCACAATTACGAGTTAACATCTCGCAACTCTGAGAAAAAAGTCAGAATTGCATGATGTTAGTTTATATAGGATTGTGAGGACAAAATGTCAGAACTGAGAAATAAAAAGTTGCTATTATCCTTTTTTATGATAATACGTCTGATTACATTTATTTTTTTTTTTTAAGTTAAAAGATTAAACGTTTTGGGTGGATAGAAAAAGGAATGGGAAAACAACGGTTTTGATAAGCTCTGATGTAAAAATCTCTGATCTGATCTAATATCTGATGTAAAAAAAAATTATAATATATATATATATATACAGTATATAAAACCTCTGTAAGGTTTGGTTTCTGCTACACCTCTAAAGTTACTAAATAAGTGCCACTAACAAGCCCCCCAGCTTTTCTGAATAGAGCACTTTAAAGCCAAAAACTCTTGGCCAGCCTGAAGTTTTCATGGGTTTTAATGTGTCATAAGTTGATTTCACAAAACCCTTTGGTTACATCTCCAACCAGGTGTCCTTCATCACATCACATCACATCACATCGTGTGACTCCAGAATAACTGTCAGTCTCATTGTATTCTTGTTTCCATCAAGGTTTTTTTTTTCATACAGTATCAAGGTGAGAGACCTCAGTACCAAAATAGATGATTCACAATGGGCTCTGCAGGTTCAGACCTGTTTCTGCCCTCATATCAAAGAGCGTGAAAGAACTTGAACCCTCTTCATCTGCTGATCCGGTACTATACTTACAAAAGAAATTAAATCAGCTAGTGTGCATTGACAGATGCCACATGTCTAATATCTGATGTGTCTTTTTTATCATCACATTTATATCATACAGATATTTTTTTTATCCACATAGTGAAATTCTTCATCATGTTTAAAGAATTAGTTTGAATTGGGAACCAGTGTTCTCGCTGAGAACAGCATTTATAGATGAAAACAACTTTAAATCGTCTTCTGGACTTTTAACGCCACCCTACAATGCATGCACATTTCCAAACAACCATCATGCTTTTATAGGCAATTATGGAACAGAACGTGTTAACAACTTGCGGTTATTTGCTTGATGAAAAATAATGTGAAGAATGCATTGTATTGTGCATAATGCATAGGTGTTAAAATAGCATAAAACTTGGCATTACAGGCATGTTCCCGTTAAAGTGTTTGTGTCCAGCCCTGATCTGGAATCTGTTAAGATGTTTATTCATCATGATGTGCATCCAAATACACAAATAAGCATCATTTATCAGCCATGTTGCGAGCAAATGCATTTTTAATGTTGTGTTTTCTTTCTTGAAGCCAGTGAGCTAAATGAGGCTGTTTCTAGAGGACGCATGTAAAGGGAAATTCTGTTAAATTGGCAAAATTTCTGATCGGTTGTCATTGGCATGCTTTTAAAATATAAAGCCAGATGGATAAACCTCTTTATGAAAACCATTGTAAATGTCTAAAGATCTCTGCTGCACTATTGAGGAAAACTTAACTGGTCACACTTTAGTTTGGGGACCAATTCTCGCTAATAACTAACTATTAACTATGGCTTTTGCCTCAAACTCCTAATTTGCTGCTTATTAATTAGTCAGTAAGGTAGTTGTTAAGTTTAGGCATGGGCAGAGTAACATAATTGTAGTTGGTAACATAATCTAGGTTGCTTGTTTTAGGTAATAATATGACTGCTTTTTAGATTAATTTCAGATTAATTTTCAAACAAGCAAAGAGAAAGAAAATACATTCCATTTTTGGATATTTTTGATAGGGTTTCCAAAACTGGGTTTAACGCAAGAACTGCAGTGGGTTTGTGAGTTGCTAAAAAACGAATAATTAATTAAATCATAAAAAATGTAAAATAAATTATTTAAACACTTAAAAATAGAAATAATCTGTTTGCCTGTTTACCATGAAAATGAAACCCTTTATCAGCATCTGAGAACTGAAAACATTTAAATGTGTCTTAAATTATTTGAATATCAATATTTCAAGTAAATATTGTTTTATTGTTTATTAACTTTGTTAGCATCATTGCAGGTACTTAAGGACGTTTTGCCATTAAGAAACACTGGGTTATTTTACTGTTACAATAAAATGTCAATACCGTTAACCTCAATTCAGAATACAAAGAATTAAAAATTACGTTATGAAAATATAAAAAGTACTAATTTCACGTCAAACATTGCATATACAAATGTGATTTTTAAAATGCGTACTTTTTTAAAAGTCTGCACAAGTAGGGAACCGGTGCTCTTCTCATGTTAAAGGGGTTTGGCTAACAAAAGTGTTTGAGAATCCCTGAATTACATTAATAAACATGAAAACAACAATGACAATACTGTACATGCTCTCTTTCTGTATCAATAAATCATGAATGATTTAGTGCCATTGTGTGAATTGTAAGTAATCATGTAATCCATAAAAAAGTAACTGTAATCTGATTGCGAACATTATATAATGTAATATTCTGATTATGTAATCCAGATTACATGTAATCAGTTACAAACCCAGCTCTGGGTATGTTGTAGAGCTAACATGCTAGTAAAATGCATGCTAATAAACAAGTTAATAGTGAGAATTAGAAGTGTTCACCCTAATAAAACATGAAAATCAATCACTTAATCAATCAGCAGCTGTTTCCTAACAATCAGATATTTCCTGATTTATTTATTGGTTTATGTTTCAGTTTTATTAGGTGCATTATTAGTCATTTTGGTTTAGGAATCAGTGGTTTGCCTCCTAATAAATTCATTGTGATGACACCAATGACATTAAAGGCGACCTATTATGCCCCTTTTTATAAGATGTAAAATACGTCCCTGATGTCCCCAGAGTGTGTATGTGAAGTTCTAGCTCAAAATACCCCACATTTAATTTTTTATAGCTTGTTGAAATCGCCAGTTTTAGGGTATGAGCCAAAACACGCCGTTTTTGTGTTTGTCCCTTTAAATGCAAATGAGCTGGCCCTTTTCAGAAGAGGGCGGAGCTTCAAGAGCTAGCCTTTGCAAATAAGCATTCCACTATTAGTACAAACCTGTTATCTTTACAGAAAACGTACTCGGTTTAAAAGTCAGTCATCTGATTGTACTGTGCATAATAAATGCGTGTTTATAAATTACACAGACGGGGAGCACGGCACGATAACATTAACCTTCGTGTGCCTTCGTGTGCTATCACAAACTTTATAAGTCCCACTTGTGATTATGAGCTCGACAAATACAAGCGGTCGACTTCACATTGCTTTTATATGCAATTTTTAACTACCACATTCCTATATTTATGATCATTCTTGTAGCACTTGAAGGCAGTATCAGTGAAAACAGGCAGAGACAATAGAAGCTTTAGCTTTAGCTAATTGATCCCTCTTTCAGAATCAACCTTTGCACAACTCCAGCACTGAACTGACCCTCGTTTGGGAGGCAGTCCGGTGTAAAATGATTAGCACAAACATATAGGACTTAAGCGTTTTTTCCCGGGACATTTCCTTCGAAAATGAAATCGAACCACCGTGTCCTCAGCGGTCTATGGAGACTCCTATGTTCATTGGTGCTCCAGCAGCTACAGCAAGAAAACAGTAATGGCGGACTGCTGCTTTTCACTCAGGGCGGGGTCTATGCTAATAGGGTAGAGAGCGTCACAAATGGGCGGGACTTTTTCCCTACACTCTTAAACATAAAGGTGCTTCACGATGCCATAGAAGAACCTTTTTGTCTAAATGGTTCCTTAAAGAACCTTTAACATCTGAAGAACCTTTCTGTTTCACAAAAGGTTCTTTGTGGCGAAATAAGGTTCTTCAGATTATAAAAACGCAAGAAAGAGATGGTTCTTTAAAGAACCTTTGACTGAATGGTTCTTTGTGGAACCAAAAATGGTTCTTCTATGGCATCGCTTGAAGAACCTTTTGAAGCAGCTTTATTTTTAAGAGTGTACCATGACGTCAACGTACCGAGAACAGAGACTGTTTATGATTTATTGGGATTGTAAAAAAAATGAGTGGGTGGATTTTTACCATTATAGGCTGGTTGTTTCCACACACTGCAGCCACACAACCTTATAAAAGTGATTTTTGCATAATAGGTCACCTTTAATGCACAAGCTACTCTAGTCACTTGTCACTGTGTTTCATTTTTCTTCATGCAATAACTCTGCTTGATCACACCGTGACAACATTTGACCGCATTTTCATAGTTAATTGAAAAGAGCGAATTTAAGCACGCAATACTTCTCAATGAGGCCGTCGGACTGTGTGCCAGTTGTTCCTGGATGATTTTCGTTATTATGTGACTGTGTGGAAAGAATCACTCCAGGCTTGAATGCTGAATGCGCTGTTTCTGTTTGCGATTAAAAACAAGCGTTATGAAAGTAGGTTGTGGAAAACAGCTTGCAACAGTGGGTCGTCCACCAGTTTTTGAGTTCAGTGCTCTTTCTTCACAACTTTGATGGATCAAAACGATGTGGAGATGCTCATTTGATGATATACTGTAGACATGGATCTGAGGAAGATTATAATGCAAACTGTATTAAAATATCACTGAGTCTGATGGTTATTACTGTCGTCGGTGCAAAGGAGATCATCTGAACGAAACAATGGACTAAAGACTGATAGAGAGAGAGTTTGGTTGTGATCAGTTTCTCAATACCACTCGCATTGTTCAAGAAAAAGCGCCTCAGGACTGGCCTACACTCACGACTGTTTATGCTCAGTCCTGTTAGTTGTGCGCTCCAGATTACTGGAAACAATTTCAATCTGGAAAGCCACATATAAACACAGGAGGGGAAAATTAGAGGGTGCACATGCCTGTAACTCCACTGGTCCATCATAATTCTCTGTTGAACCTGCCCTGCATAACGCAGTGCTACAGACCGCAGTATGTGCTGTATTTATTTGGCTAGGCCAGTGTGGAGTAAGCAGGTCCAGGCCAGGCTTTCATAGAGGAATACCCATTCATTCCTGACTGCTGGAAGAAATATAACTCAGCATCTGACATTTCACATCAAGAATTCGGCCAAGTTTTAATGAACCACGTTCAAATATCAGTTCAAGATCCAAAATCTTATGCTCATTACAGCGCATAAAAAATGCTTCGGTTAAGTGTAGAAAACCAGGTGGTGTGCATTTATAGCACATTTTGACCAATTTGAAAAATGTCCCGATTTCACGTTAATCTCACCATCAGAGTTACTCACGTTCATTAAAAAACAAGCTTTACATTTTCTATTTTGCGTGTAGCGATCCACGTATGACAATAATTACATTTGTCTGATTTAATTAGCTCTGACTGCTTCAAAAAATGAGCGAACCTTGAAATGATATTTACAAATCTAATTGAAATCATACATTAGTCACTAAATAGACCAATCTTGCCTTTTTAAATTTGAATGGCAAAGGTGAGATCTAAATGATATGTTGTGGACATTCATTAGACAACTTATTATAATTGATTAATTAGCGAGGGACTGTTTGCATCACGCAGTTTTCCCCTGTTACACCCTTAAGTTGTTTTTACGGTCTCATACAGCGAAAGACGATTAACTGGTAATGAGGTACTGCAGGTGCTATTACCAGTGTTTTTGCGGTTGGCCGCAGTCTGGAAGTGGAACCTACTGCTTCATCCAATGTGCCGACTGTGGAGTGTGTGGTAAACCTCTTCTCACACATTAATGAATATCTGCAAAGCACTTCAAATCTAAATATTTGAGTTATGGTTCAGACCGCTGGTGAGAGCGGGATCCTCTCACCGTCACACCTGCAGGAACACCGACCCAACACATGAAACCTGTGAGAGCGAGCGTAATATGGTGTCCTCTGTTTGTGCAGCAGGTTAATGGAAAGCAACAAGCAGTCAACAGGTCGAGGATGATGATGTGTGTCTCAGGCATATATTGTTAATTAAAAATGTGTAGCATATTAAACTTGACAGTGGGGCCTTTTCTTGTTGCTTTGGCAGAGGAGACGAAAAACCATTGATGCTAATGAAGATTACTCTATGGGTTGCATTGGCATGCAACATATGCATTTCAATTCTTGAGTACTAGGAGAAAACCGAAAAAAGTGCATGTATTAAACTGTTCATTTAGATTTTTTTCATATAATGCATTTCCTATATCATTCATCAATACAAAAAGTAATCAAATGTTAAATGCTTATTATATATAGACCAATCTAGTATTTGCTTCAATAAATAATCAAATATGGCTTCATGTTTTGTTGGCAAAGTCTTATTTCACGTATGATGTATATTAAATGCGGTAGCATATATATATATATATATATATTATTTTTTTTTTTGTGTGGTTTTGTTAGGTGCTGATCAGACCTACTTAAAATGAGACAAAATATCTAAAAACCCAGTTTATTTTATTTCAGTTATTATTTTTTCTTATTTATTTATATTGCAATTGAATTCTCAAAGGCAGAAAATATAGGCACATTTACTTAAAAATGTCAAAAACTACAAAGCTCCGGAGCATATGTGACCTTGTTGACTTTAGAGCAAGCGAAATATAAAAAGTCGACCTTAAAGTTGCAAGCTTTTCAGTTTTTTTAAAGGGACTTTTCTTCATCGTGGTATTAGTATGATTGCAGAACCTTGACTTTTTTTTTTTACTTTAACACTAAAACATTGTTTTAATTTCGAAATGTACAAAATTATAAGAGGTATATTCAAGACAATATACGTATGAAATGCATACGTTTTCTTTTTAATTAACAGGTCTGGAGTCTCCAGACACAAATGAGTGGCATGGCATTGAAGCATAAATCAAATATCTGTACTGCTCCTGATTTACAGTCTTAGACATTCTGACACCACTTAAAAACACATAAAGGAAACTATTATGCATGTTTAAGCATAATTCTAAAACACATTCTGCTTGCTTATGTAATATAATGTAAGCTGATTTTACTACATTAGACATGCAACACAGCTCAAAATGTGTCCATTCAGTGTTTAATGACTAAAATCTTTGATGCAACCTATAACTCGAGTTTGAAAATTAGAAGAAAGCTATACTCTAAATTCATAGTTGGCATTATGCATCTTATTTAACTGCATGACATTCATCATGTATAAGTGTATAAATGTGATGCTAAACAACTGCATAGTCATGATACCTCTGTTTTGTTTTTAAAAAACGTCCTCTTTTGCAGTAATTAAACAGTTATGCTCTACTCTTAGGAATGTTTTAGACCAGAGGTTAAGCATAACATCATCAACAAATGCAACACGCTGCAGTTAATGAGTAATGAGTGAATGTGATCAACACAACACATCAAAAATGCTGGGAAGGTGATTACAGTATGTTCAAACAAATTCTAACTCTAGTATAGTTTTAAGGACTATTCTTCCTATAGGTAAAGCTTTGGCTGACCGCGCGACGTGCCATGTCTGATAAACGCACGCCACCTGGTTTCCTCAGGTGAAATTCTTCTGCGAGCGCGTGGAGCAAAGGTGAGCAAAGACTCAGGTGAAGCCGCCTCACTATGACGAAGCTCGGCTCAAATCAACAAAGCAATTCATCACGAGTCTGTCTGATGTTTGTCCACATACGCTCGACCGCTTTATTTCAAAACAGGGTGTGCATGATCCGTGTGTTTTTGTAAGAGTGATTTTAAGACTTAAAGACATGCAGGCCCCGCCCCCTGTAGGCATACCCGGAGGTGAGCGCCTATATTAGACAGCTGAGCGCGCGCTAGGGATGTTAAGTGCACTTATCTGCAGCAGGTACAGGTCCTGTCACTCTCACGCGTTGGATTGTGTTTGAAAGCTCCGCGTGGCTATTCTAGCTCTCAAGCTGCTTGTCCCGTGTGCGTGTGTGTGTGT
>NW_015506036.1:215629-219517 GCF_001515645.1 Sinocyclocheilus grahami | reverse complement strand
ACAAATATGGCCTCATGTTTTGTTGGCAAAGTTTTATTTCACGTATGATGTATATTAAATGCGGTAGAATATATATATATATATATATATTATTTTTTTTTTTGTGTGGTTTTGTTAGGTGCTGATCAGACCTACTTAAAATGAGACAAAATATCTAAAAACCCAGTTTATTTTATTTCAGTTATTATTTTTTCTTATTTATTTATATTGCAATTGAATTCTCAAAGGCAGAAAATATAGGCACATTTACTTAAAAATGTCAAAAACTACAAAGCTCTGGAGCATATGTGATCTTGTTGACTTTAGAGCAAGCGAAATATAAAAAGTCGACCTTAAAGTTGCAAGCTTTTCAGTTTTTTTAAAGGGACTTTTCTTCATCGTGGTATTAGTATGATTGCAGAACCTTGACTTTTTTTTTTTTTACTTTAACACTAAAATATTGTTTTAATTTAGAAATGTACAAAATTATAAGAGGTATATTCAAGACAATATACGTATGAAATGCATACGTTTTCTTTTTAATTAACAGGTCTGGAGTCTCCAGACACAAATGAGTGGCATGGCATTGAAGCATAAATCAAATATCTGTACTGCTCCTGATTTACAGTCTTAGACATTCTGACACCACTTAAAAACACATAAAGGAAACTATTATGCATGTTTAAGCATAATTCTAAAACACATTCTGCTTGCTTATGTAATATAATGTAAGCTGATTTTACTACATTAGACATGCAACACAGCTCAAAATGTGTCCATTCAGTGTTTAATGACTACAATCTTTGATGCAACCTATAACTCGAGTTTGAAAATTAGAAGAAAGCTATACTCTAAATTCATAGTTGGCATTATGCATCTTATTTAACTGCATGACATTCATCATGTATAAGTGTATAAATGTGATGCTAAACAACTGCATAGTCATGATACCTCTGTTTTGTTTTTAAAAAACGTCCTCTTTTGCAGTAATTAAACAGTTATGCTCTACTCTTAGGAATGTTTTAGACCAGAGGTTAAGCATAACATCATCAACAAATGCAACACGCTGCAGTTAATGAGTAATGAGTGAATGTGATCAATACAACACATCAAAAATGCTGGGAAGGTGATTACAGTATGTTCAAACAAATTCTAACTCTAGTATAGTTTTAAGGACTATTCTTCCTATAGGTAAAGCTTTGGCTGACCGCGCGACGTGCCATGTCTGATAAACGCACGCCACCTGGTTTCCTCAGGTGAAATTCTTCTGCGAGCGCGTGGAGCAAAGGTGAGCAAAGACTCAGGTGAAGCCGCCTCACTATGACGAAGCTCGGCTCAAATCAACAAAGCAATTCATCACGAGTCTGTCTGATGTTTGTCCACATACGCTCGACCGCTTTATTTCAAAACAGGGTGTGCATGATCCGTGTGTTTTTGTAAGAGTGATTTTAAGACTTAAAGACATGCAGGCCCCGCCCCCTGTAGGCATACCCGGAGGTGAGCGGCTATATTAGACAGCTGAGCGCGCGCTAGGGATGTTAAGTGCACTTATCTGCAGCAGGTACAGGTCCTGTCACTCTCACGCGTTGGATTGTGTTTGAAAGCTCCGCGTGGCTATTCTAGCTCTCAAGCTGCTTGTCCCGTGTGCGTGTGTGTGTGTGTGTTTTAAAGGAACCTTACTCCGCAGAAGCGTCTGGACAGTTAATAGTGTCAGAAGTTCAGCCAATGAAGCTGGAGGTTTTCTGCGGGGGTCACTACGACTCCAAGCCCGCGGAGCTCTGCAGCGACGCCGAGGGCAGCATCCCGTCGCCGATGTCCGCGGAGGAAGAGCTGGGCTCGGATGGAGACTGCGTGGCGCACAGTCCGGCACCTGTTCCTCCGGGCGCAGAGAGCAAAGGCAAGCCCTACACCCGGAGACCCAAGCCTCCGTACTCATACATCGCTCTGATCGCCATGGCCATCCGCGACTCGAACTCGGGTCGCCTCACTCTGGCCGAAATCAATGACTACCTCATGAAAAAGTTCCCGTTTTTTCGAGGCAGCTACACCGGCTGGAGGAATTCAGTGCGCCACAATCTGTCTCTCAACGACTGCTTTCTCAAGGTGCTGCGGGATCCCTCCAGACCGTGGGGGAAGGACAACTACTGGATGCTGAATCCGCAGAGCGAGTACACCTTTGCGGACGGAGTGTTTCGTCGGAGGAGAAAGCGCATCAGCAAAAAAACAGGCAAGGAGCCAGAGGGGCCGAGCCAAGCTCCTGCAGTGGACACTATTGTTACGCCTCCTTCCAGCGCCAAGTTCACGAGCTCTTTCGCCATTGACAGCATCCTCAGCCGACCTTTCAGGAAAGAGGAACGCCCCGTTCACAAAGCTGACACCTGGCAGGGGGGAGTGGACATGCTGCTGCCTTATGTCATGCGAGGCTCCCCTGTGGCTCTTCCTCACACGCAGGTGCTTCAACCCTACGGGCCCCCGGAGGACCCCGCCATCAGCTGCCGTCACCAACGGGACTTTTTCCCATTCCAGCTGACATCCGAGTGCCTGTCGATCCCACACACGACTGCGGCAGCGCCCGTGCCGGGCTTTCACCCCTTCAAAATTGACTATTTGTTGTCGTAATATCGTGTGGTTCTAGGGCGGGGTACTTTGGCACTTTCTGAGCACTTGTGACTTGATAAAGACATACATTTCATCCGCCTGCATAAAGATCGTCCGGGAATGTTTTATTCAAAATGGCAGGGAGTGAAAGTTGTGAACTATTTAATATTCTATGTGTATTGTCCTACTGAACGGTTGTGATGTTTTAAGCTGTCACCTGTGTATTTATTTGTCATGTGTGTTTGTTCTAAGTGTGTTGAACCAGGTGCCCCAAGCGAGTCTTATCAAAGTAAACTTGTTTTCATTTCAGATTTACAGTTCATGATAAACTATAGAGACGAGCTCAATTTGAGTTCTTATAAAGAAAGCGAGGCTCCTAGCTGCATCTAAACTGGAATTATTGTAAACTACTTTCGCTGACAGAATGCATGCGCATTTTATACTGAATAATAAAACATGTTTTAAAAGTAAATCGATTCTTATCAATCAATACGTTTACCGGCAGATGTTTGAAAAAGTATATTATTCTGTGAATTCTGTCATGTGTGCAAATATATCTCACGAATTATAACATTTTCGCCCACTTACTGACAGTGCTGCTTATTGTGAGTTAAAATAGCAAATGTTGACTGGAATTACAACGTGATTCATAAAACAAACAAAATCACGTTTTCCAACTCGTTTTCTCATAATGCAGGGATGAATTCAAGTAAATTAGGACACTTTTGTCATTGAGACGACTGGGGAAAAATGTCCCAATAATCCTGAATTAACCCTCAATTATGTTATTGATTATATTTTTACAATGTTATTATGTTTGCAATGGCCAGAGAGTTCTATGGCATACCTGCAGGTGCTGTTATCATCTGTCTGGGCGCCTCTGTTTGTTTCCACACTGCATCCGCATCCTTAACATGTGCACTATATTAATAGCTCAGCGCGTTGAGACTGATGCCTCTTGTTTTTGAGACTTTGGTGAAGGGCAATAAATCAAGATAAAGCAACTTCAGTTTTTGAGGCAGCTGTGAATATTGAAATGAATCGCAAAGGGACGCAGGGAGAAATAGTTGAATACGATTCCACGAGCTGTCCACGGTCCTGAAGATAAGATGACATAACTCAGCTGTCAAGGCCAAGTACAGCATTAAGATATACCATAAGATGCTTAATTTGTAAATGTAGTGCCCTTGCTTCTGCTTCAAACGTAGCAGAAATATCCCTCAAACACTTTTCGTGTATATATACATACACACACACACACACACACACACACACACACACACACACATATACATATATACATATATATAT
>NW_015506036.1:200509-215337 GCF_001515645.1 Sinocyclocheilus grahami | reverse complement strand
ACACACACACACACACACACACACACACACACACACACACACTCTCTCTCTAAAAATGCTGTGCTGTTTCAACCATATTTCAACAAATATGGACTAACCCAGCTGTTGGGTTAAAATTTGAAATTGAATGTTTAACCCAAAAGTTAGGTTAGTCCATATTTGACCCAAAGTTGGGTTGAAGCACACACAGTATTTTTTTATATAGTAATTGTTATTATTATTGCTACAGTTTCGCTCGTTTTTTACTTGTATTTATTTATTTATTTTACCTTGTATGTTAATTCAATGTCATTATTAATATCGTATATAGAGCCTCACATTTGCTTAAGTCAAATAGACACGTTCCAATAGATAATTTTCCTAAAAGGCAGACCGTTTCATAAGCACGATTTGGGGAATTATGATATCAGATGCACATTAAATTGACGAATTAACGAGCTAATGAAGGGAAAAGGTGAATATAATCATTCGCGTGCGCAGGATAATAACCCACACAAGTTCAAATGTCGATATATTAATGTCAGTATATTTGCATCCTTTATAGTTCCCAAATGTTACAGTCACAAATGTTGTTATTCACATAACTGAGATCGACATCGTGTTAAGTCTGCAACGCTGTGATTAGACACTTGCTCTGGCCAAACTAAAAACTAAAAATACAATAAAATAAAATAAATAAAACTCAACTTCTATTAAGTGTAATGTGACGTCAGGAGAAAGCCATTAGCACCAATCACACTGACAAGGCCTGTTGCTATTTATGCGTTTAAAGGGTCTGTCATCTGGAGAGACTATACTGCAACCTACAGGATGTAATGTACAATATCTGCTGCACAACAGCGGGCATAAGTGTGATTACTGAAAAAATTAAAACAAGATTATTGTAATCACATTTCTTTCACACGGTCAAATGGTATTCTATATATTTATATATATATATATATATATATATATAGAAAAGGAAATACATATATTACAAAAAATAACTGGTTGTTGGTTAGATGTAGGTTTTAATAGGTATCCAACTTTGTTTTCTTTTTTTTGTTGTATTTTTCATAGCAAAACGAAGATGCAGGGGAATTTAAAATCCACGTCAGCAATTCCCCAAAGAGCGTAATCTTTCTTATCATCATGCAGTTTATTTGTTTGATTGCTGTTTAAACAATTGCTGAAGTGGTTGGACTTGTGAGGGAGAGAAACATTCGTCACTCGAAGGCGCCTCGAGAACCCAGGGCTTTGTTTTTCTTCGCAGAGCTTCCCCGAGAGCGGACACAGATATATTTAGCAATTCAATATTTATATTTTCTGTCCAGAACTGCAAATATCCGTCCCCCGAAGCGCCTATTGTCACGAGGAGAGTAAAAACCTCTAATTTCGGCATTATTCTGCTCTTAGCATTGACAAACGCGGACTCAGAGACACCTTTAGTCAAAAGGTCAGCTACAGCAGTAGAGGAATCCAGCAGTCTAATACAAGAACACAACAATATTATCCCCACAATGAGAAACCTTCAAAGTCTTTCACGTATTTTCCTTCTGCACCGCGCACGCTTTCTCTAAGCCAAGCGTGCATCCTGAACGCAGCGGGGATAGTGGGTTTGATGTTGCCGGGAATTTTTGTGGCGATTATTTTCTTTACCTTTATTGTTATGACGAGGGCTGATTGTATCTCCACATCCTTTTGTTGGCTTTGATAAAGACTGCTTGTTTCTGCCTATGAGGCACGGCTGTGAAAACTGCCCTCGCCTTGCATTCGTATGTTTTAGTGCGCGTATTCACGACGAAGCCAAATTAAAAAAGGCCAACTGCAGTAAACAGTAGTAGAACAGATTCGTTTACAGAGCAAATAAATACACACACAAATAATTGTTCTAAATAGGCCTGATCTTTGACACGCGTAATGAAAATAAAACAAAATTCGTTAATTACAGAACCGAGTACTTGGATTATGCAAGCATAAAAAATCATAATAATAATTCATATGAATATTATTATTGTCATTCGGCATGCACAGTTAATTTGGATATTTTTAATTACATATTTAATATAAAATCAAATGACTTTGCGCATTAATTGTTATTTTTCTTTCACGATAATCATAAATGTTGCGTTGCACTGGCGATATATTTTTTTCTCTCGTTTTTTTCCGTATGGCCAATTAAGCTCACTTTCCACAATTAATTAGTCCCCCTCTCAGGGGGGATGATAGGGGTCTGGGACGGTAAACTGACACTGCGCTGTGTGTGGTATCCGAGCACTGGCGCAGCGGCTGATGGAAAAAGCCTGCTTCCACTCATGTCAAAATCATTTATCCAGAACAGCCCTTTACAAGAACTTGTATACACTTGGAGATGGACTTTTTTCGCCCACCCCCATCATGCGTACTTTACAAGACGCTCAACCAGGTCACTGCCTTACGTGCTCGCATTCTTCTCTCTTCGGCGAAGCGATGTGCTCTCGCTTCGCACTTACTTCTCCAGACGGTCAAACGCGCCGTTACATCGTACCACTCACTAGAAGTGCTTTTCTATTTAAACCTCCCGTTTTCCAGTGCCAGAACTCTCACCAAAACACGCCATTAATTACTGGAGCTCTGACAGCCTTCGCCCCTGTGTTTGGCGTGTGGCGCTGTTGATTGAAACGTCGGGCTAGGCTTGATAAATGGCGTTATTGCGTGTATTTAGGCTGTCAGAGGGGAGGTGGGGAGTCTCTCTCCTCGGACTCTGCACAGCCTCCTGCCAGACCGATAGCTGGAGGCATGCCAGACATGGAAAGGGGTGGGTCTCTGCAGTTTGAGGAGATTTCTTGGAGGAATTTAGTGGGGATCTAGGGGGCAGAGAGAGATTTACGAATTGATAGGTGGTCGCGTTTTGTTTGGCCGCACGTCTTTGCGCCAGAGGACTCTGGAGCGTTGAGTTTCCTTCTCTTAAAGGATTAGTCTTCACGATGGCCACCAAGAGACTAAGGAGGGGTCGCTATCCGGGCGACACACAGCTGGTGGCTTCAACCAGGAGCGCGTTCTGCGAGCAGAGCAGAATTGTGGCGCACTGACCTCGGCCGCCTTGAAGAGTCATTGGCTTTTAAAAGAGATTTGCTTGGAGTACAAAGTTTTCTCATTTATTTTTTTAGCCCAGACTCTACTTTTGAAAATTAAACCCGTATTTTTACATCCGTTCAGCTTCCTTTGGGCTACAAGGCTTAGCCATGACGACTGAGAGCTCTCAGCAGCAGCTGGACCCGACGCCGGCTCCCATCAGATCCAGCCCGGCATCCAGTACCATGCACTCGGCGCTTCAGAGCACACAGACAGCGCTGGAGAGCACAGCTGCGACCGGCAGCAAGGGCAAAAAGTCCAACTCGGGCATGAGACGCCCCGAAAAGCCGCCTTACTCCTATATCGCCCTCATAGTCATGGCGATACAGAGCTCCCCGACCAAAAGGTTAACGCTGAGTGAAATCTATCAGTTCCTCCAAGCGCGTTTTCCGTTTTTTAGGGGTTCCTACCAAGGCTGGAAAAACTCTGTCAGACACAATTTGTCTCTTAACGAGTGCTTCATCAAACTTCCCAAAGGCCTCGGGCGGCCGGGCAAAGGCCACTATTGGACCATCGACCCCGGGAGCGAGTTCATGTTCGAGGAGGGCTCTTTCCGACGCAGGCCCCGTGGTTTCCGAAGGAAATGCCAGGCTCTCAAACCCATGTACCGCATGATGAACGGCATCGGCTTCGGCGCTTCGATGCTGCCCCAAAACTTCGACTTCCAGTCGCCTTCCGCGTCCCTGGCCTGCCATACCAACAGCTACAATCTGGACATGATGAGCAACCCTGTGCCTGGCGTTCACACGGGTTACGATGGCCTCAGTACAGCAGGCCATCATGTCTCACACATGTCGCCCAGCTCGGGTTCTACATACATGACGGCGTGCCAAGTCGCTTCCAACGGCGAGTACGGCCCAGACAACAGCAACAGTCCGCTGCACTCTCCGCCGGCCATGAGCGGCTCTCTGGAGTGCCATTCGCCGTATGGAGCCGCCTCGGCACATTGGGCTTCATCAGGAGTGTCTCCTTACATTAAACAGCAGCCGCTAGCCTCCAGCAGCCCGACCTCCTCCGGATTACACTCGAGTATGCCGCCTTATTCTCTGGAGCAGGGCTATCTGCATCACAACGGCAGAGAGTCGGCAGACATCTCAGGTAAAGCATAATGTATCGATTTGAGATTTCTATATCAAGTTTAGCAGGTATAAAAAGGCATTATACAAATATAATATAAATAAAAATAATTTAGCTGCTTTTATTATAATAACATTTAAATTTAATGTCGTTTAAAATAAAAAAAGGCATGCTTAAATATTACAATTTAAGCAAACACATCGATGTTAAATCAGATTTGTATACAGGAGGCCGACACCATGTGTAGCAATTTAGCCAAATATTTCTCGATGTATTAGCAACGCGTATCGAAGCCATTTCATTAATGCTTTAAAAATGCACTTACTATGTCTTTATAGTACCTATTCATCGTTAATTATTTACAATTATGGACCATAGTATTTGCAGAAAGGGCAAATTCCTCGAGTCATGAGACTGTACAATCATATATATATATATATATTTTTTAATTTCCTCAAATTGGGACATGTAAGTAGCCTAAATTATTTTCAGAGGCCTGCATAGTTGTATGTGTTAAAGGCGCATTTAGACTAATGCATTAAAGTGTGTGCGTGGCAATTAAGAATTACTCACACTTTTTGAGTTGGTTTTCCTGCAGTGCTGTTTTGGAGACACGGTATGATTAGGAGAATAGCAGATGTCTGACGCAGAAGGCCTTTGTGAGCTGTTTGGGATTTAAATTTTTTTTTTTCTTTCCATCATTTCTTAAGGTTAATAAAACAGCAGATTGGCAATGAAACCCCGACATTAACGCAAACTAAAGAGGATTTTACACTTTGAGGGCTTTTTTTTTTTTTATCTGTGAGGCTTCGTATGAGGGCCAGGTGGACAAAAAAATAAACACTTCGTTTTAATATAAGAAAAAGCAAGACATATGCGGTGGATAATTGTTATAATTCTAATAATGCGCTGAAACAAAAATGGGAGGAAGTCTGATATCGGTTGAACTGAGTTCACTCACAGAGCTTTACAGAAAACAATGCCATTGTTCTTAAAAGACTGACATTGAAAGCACTAGAATGCATCGTCTGAGCCGCTAACAAGCATGTCTTCTAGTAAACCTGAACACAATAGGCTATGACTTTTCTGTAGAAAGCGCTAAACTGAAATGCATCCAAAGAAGATTGTGAAGACAATTAAGCACACGTTCGATGACGACATTATTCAAGCAATATACTAATAAAGGTGTGTTTTTCCCGCTCAGCAGGAATGTCTCGATACCAGTCCCACTCATCGCCAGTCTGTGACAGAAAAGACTTTGTGCTGAACTTCAACGGTATCACGTCGTTTCATCCATCCAGCAGTGGATCCTACTATCACCATCAGCTTCATCACCAAGGAGTCTGTCAAGATGTAAAGCCATGCGTTATGTAATTGAAACCATGACAAGCAGAAAATAATAATAATAGTAATAATAATAAACCCGAACGTACGGACTGTGTGCGTTTGATGCACGGTTATCTATGAAGAATAAATACAATCAATGGAAGGCGAAACGAGAAACTATGAAGAAAGAAACGAACTGTTCGGAACCGAGGACTCTGCGGGCAGCGAGAGCGTTTGGGCTTTTTTTGGGAAAGATTATGACATATATTTACTATCTTGGAAAGACCTCGAAGCGTCTGCAAACGAGGAGACGTGATTTTAACAAAGCTGTTTATCCAGTCCATAATCAATAGCCAAGTCTTTTGTTTGATCTGACCACGTTTTCAGCGAGGACGCGAAAGGCTCAATGACTGAGCGTTTAAAGTCGTAGTAAAATGAAACCTTGTTATTTTCGATGCACTCAGCAACACCACGAAATACTGAGTTCAATGGCGGGAATCAATGCATGTCACAAACCCACTTGAATGCCAAATATCGTATTTGTCTAAACCTTATGTGTGTTTCTTTTTTGTCGGCTCTTCAGTATTTCCACCTCTTATATTTTCAGGGGTGCATGTGTAGGTTTGTGGGTAATTCATGTGTAAGAGGCCTACAAAAAAACGTATTAGAATAATAATGATTGCACTTTTGTTAGTTTAACTAGTTGACAAATTACAGTTATGTACAGTACAATAAAACGATGTATTCTCAACAAAAAAACAAAAACAAAAAAACCAGTAAGTGTATTTATTTATTTATTGCTTAACCGTGCTCAAATGAGTTATTTTTTATTTTCTGTAAAACACGACCAAGACTCCTTTATTGTAGCTGGTTTGAAAAAAACAACAAAAAAGCTTTCTAATGATTAAAATCAGTTTATACCAACTACTCTGCCAGTGCATGAAACTCCCCCAAACTTGCGCTTACAAACTTTCTTTTGCAAAATAAATAAATAACCGGTCAAATATTTGAACCAGCAATATTGTGGCTTATTGTATGCATTTAGCCAATTGTCTGTGAAAATGTATCTTTTAGAAATAAGAATAACTCGCTTCTTCAACATCAAATCCGCTCTTCAAAAGAAAAGAACGCGTCCTTATTACACTGTAGCAAAAGTAAACAGGTAGTAGCCTAGGTAAAAAATAAATACAATAGAGGTAATAAACGAATGAAACTGCAAAGAAAGCCACACTTTTGATCATTTTATGATCAATAATCACAACTCGTAAAACTATTATCGGAAATTATCGGCGCACTCATAATACGCTCTTTTATACGCACTCTAAATCAAGCATACAAATAATACTACACTTCATATTTCTCATTGAAATCTCGATTTAAATAAAATCTCAGTTGTCAAAAACACGTTATATTCCGACTCCCATGAAATCAGTGACAGTCGAATAAAAGCAGAGTTTGAGGATTATTGGAATTATTAAGGAGCAGAAAGAATAGAGAAAGTCAACAAGCGTGCCGAGGTTAACTCAGCTTAACCCCTACTGCTCAGTTTAAGGCCTACGCTTTACACGACCTGCTGGATTTCAACAGCTAAACGCGGTGCGATGTCGCCATCTACCGTTACAACAAACACTGTGCCACTGGATAATCGTTATTTGTTACTTAAATGCTTATGGTTACATTCTTTCCCCTCAAAATAATACAAACTAAAACAAAACTTCTTATTAAGAACAAACCAGATTTGATCCATTGTCAAATAACAACACTTCAGTGTCTTGCATAATTCCAACCCTGATATTACATCTTTAAAATCAGTATCGGCTAAATATAATTCACATACATTAATTTAAATTGTGCATTAGTATATTGCATTAAACATTCATGTCTCAACATGCATAACAGTGCTCGTAATTTTGTCAACTAAATAAATGCATTGTTTTTACAATATTACGCGCAAATGTTTAGTTAAAAAGTGCATGCATTTAGAGACAAACATACTAAGCACATTCAGAGAGAAGTACACTTTGTCAACTGTGCGGTCTTACAAAAAAACATATTGTTCATTCACATTTAAGTACTCAAGCGTTATTATTTGATAATGATAAAACCTCTTTTTTTCTTATCAGAGAGGATGAATGCATTTTTCCTCTCAACAGTATTTGAAAACGTTGTTTTAGTTTTGTATTATTTTAAGGAAAAGGATTGTACACAAAGGCATTTAAATAAGCTTCAAAGCATAGCGTGCAAACACAACGAATTGCGTTATTCCTCAGCATGCTTTTGCATGAGCTAAAAAAGCAGTGATGCTGCTGCTGCTGAAAACAGCCTCGAACATGTGAACTGCAAGACGAGGCGAATACATGATTACAAACTTGTCAAATCAGCAGCATAATCTAACTCGCAGCTATTATCATCACTGTACAAATAGCCTATGGTGTTTTGGCAGAAATGTATTCATTATAAATCTTATTACTTCTATTAAATAGGCTATTGGGAGATATTTGACATTTATAGAAGTTGTTTTTGTAGTTTCTACATGTTTAGGTTTTTTATTACAAATTCCATTGTTTATTATGACTTATTATTTATTTTAAAAACATATAACCATGGTAATGAAGACCATGCTTTTACGTGTTGTGACCACCATCTTACTAAAACGAGCTAGCTAAACTCTAAATTCTATGCGAGTCTATAGTAACTTTCATTCGGGCAAAGGATAACTGAACAGAATAGCGTCTTTCTCTTTAGTTGTAATTTTAATTGAAGTATAATGATAACAATAATCAGAGCCTGATTGAAGATAATTATCAGTGTCTTAAATAAATTAGGTGAATGCTATTTAGAAATATTAAAGTTATTAAAGGGATGGTTCACCCAAAAATGAAAATTGTCATCATTTACTCACCATCATGTTTTTCCAAACGTGCGAATTTCTTTCTTCTGTGGAACGTAAAAGAAGATAATTATATATATATATATATATATATATATTTTTTTGTCTATACAGTAGAAATCAAGGGTAAGTAAAATGGTTTGGTAACATTCTACAAAATATCTTCTTTTGTGTTCCGCAGACGAAAGTAAGTCATGCAGGTTTGGAACGACGCGAGGGTGAGGGAATTATGATAGAATTTAATAGCAGTACATTTTCTGCATTCTAGCTCAAAAATCAATGCTTTAGTGTCAAGTGCATTTCTATGCGACAAAATGCATTATTACGTTTGTTGCATTTGCCGTGAATTCAGTAATAGCTATTATTATGTGTTTCTGTCCTGTTTTATTTATTCATTTATTTGCACCAATTTAAGGTCCTATAACTCAGCAAAACATTTGTCCAGGGCCGGATTTGAACCCCAGTCCAGCCCTGAATATGATCTTGCGGAAAAAGGCATTAATGTGCTTTATAAGTATAAAAGGCTCATATGCATGCTAATAAGCAGCTAGTTAATAGTGAATAGTGTTCCCTAAAGTGTTACCAATTTCAAATGACAATTTGAATGGCCTGTGTCCGTGTTGAATAATTTAGTAACCGTAGTCAAAAATATACAGCATCTGCTGGTTTACTGTAACGTGTTAAACAAGTATTTCCTAAAACCAGTTAATTACAAATTATAATTCATTTGGTGGAAATAGCCTACGTTACAGTGACACGCAGTGGGCATGAATAAACAACAAAGCCAATAAAGCATGCTTTTTTTTTTTTTAGTAAAAGTGCAGTAACCATGTTTTTTTTGGCGTATTGATTTCCGTTTGTATAACCACAGTTTTACTACAAATACCATGGTTAAAAACTATGATTAGTCTAGCAAAACCATGGTTAATTTGTGGTTCCCGTGGTTTAACTACACTCTTAAAAATAAAGGTGCTTCAAAAGGTTCTTCAAGCGATGCCATAGAAGAACCATTTTTGGTTCCACAAAGAAGCATTCAGACAAAGGTTCTTTAAAGAACCATCTCTTTCTTGCGTTTTTGTAATCTGAAGAACCTTCTTTCGCCACAAAGAAGCTTTTGTGAAACAGCAAGGTTCTTCAGATGTTAAAGGTTCTTTATGGAACCATTTAGACAAAAAGGTTCTTCTATGGCATCGTGAAGCACCTTTATTTTTAAGAGTGTAGTAGCCTAACCATTTTTTTTGTAGTAAAACCATGTTATTTTTCGTGTGGATGCAATGAGTCTCAGAACAACCCGATTCTGATCAAGCTTGTCTCACCTGCCAGCTGTTTCTGCTGAAATATCGCCCTCCTCGGACACAGTTTCCGTCACAAGATTAAGATCACTTTATCTATATTTATCTTCTTTTTTTTATTAAAAAGACAAAACAAAAAAAAACACTAGCTTTATGTTTTTTTTCTATTCTATCTACTTATTTTTCTTATTTTGTTTTATTTTTCACACACACACACACACACACACACACACACACACACACACACACACACCTTGCTACGTGTACTGTGTTAGGCTAACCGAGACTTGTCATTTGCACTTATATATTGTTGCTCTTTTGTTAGTTCAGATTGCTTCTATTGTCCTCATTTGTAAGTCGCTTTGGATAAAAGCATCTGCTAAATGACTAAATGTAAAGATTCGTGGAGTGATTCTAAAACGTGATTTACTGTAGAAGTACTGTAGTAAAGTTAAACTCATCAAATATGATAAGGCGACCAGATTTATGAAATGGAAACTGGGGGTCAGTGGTATGTTAGTTCATAGTTTAAAATTTTAATTGTGGGTTCCATAAACTATTATTATAATGTTTGCAAATTAAACTCGACCTCATACAATGCACCTATGACAAATAGTAAACAGTAACCACTGCAAACAGATCAAAACAGTATATACTGTAACACAATTATGACTTTACAAAAACACATGACAAGAATAAAACAAATACGGGGACATGATAAATAAAACGGCACTTAACAAATATATTTTAACATTTTCTAATTGCATTTATTTTCATTTTCACAAACTGTAAATAGCCTATACTTTATATAGTAACAGCCTTTCAAATGTTATTTTATGCTTGTTTTTGTGCTGTCTTTACTAGCCCCAATTTAGGCTAATTTTGCTTTCTGCAAATGTTATTGTTGCAAATGTAATTGTTCATGTTGTGTGCAAAATAATCCTGCACCCTGTTCAGGTCCTGTTATTTATTACATACAAACAGTATTTCTTTAATTTAACATGAATAGCTAGTTACTATACCTTGTCCTGCTGGTTTGCAATGACAATAGCACAATTATGACATTTATTCTTTCGTAAACTATTCTTCTCATAGAGTCAGTTTCATAAGATAACCACTACACGCTTGCTCTGGTGACCAGCAGCCTGTGGACGGCTTTCTTTGCATTAAAACAGGGACATTTGAGCTGAACTCTGCAGGATATTGGCCCTCCAGGAGCAGGACTGGACCCCCTGATCGAGGGATTATGTTAACAGGGTGTTGCTTCAGCTGGTAATGTTGAGAGATGCATGTGACTTTAGCCCTAAAGCTCATTTCTAATTCGTTAACGTAACAATATTACTTATCCGAGGTCACAGCAATCTGGTTTCCCCTGTTAGCAGTCCCTCTGTGAGTTTGTGAAAAGCAGCCAAACAAACTGATCAATACGTGTCCAAGTGTCCTAGCACTGTACTGTATCGTAGTGCATTTCATTGCAAACTGTGCAGTAATGAACGAGTATTCTGTCTGTTACTCTTACATAGCTGCAGTATATTTAGCAGAATGTCCATGCTGCTCTGCCAGATACAGTCATGGAATTAGACTAATTTATGGGTACAACTGGGTAAAAGCATTTTTAAAAAAAATATTAAATGACAACAAAACCCATAAGAACACTTTTCTAAACATCGGTTTGTTGGCACACACACTGTATGAAATGCAATAACAATAGCATGACAGTGAGGTAATTTAATGTACAATAACACTTAGTTTTTTTGATTTAGGGGTTCAAGCGCGTTTCTGATGAACTGTTGTGTAACAGGACTGCAACAGCATGGCCTGACTGTCCAACAGGACAGGCTTCTTTTACAAACAGGAAGGTTTCCACTATTCATAAGTATATAGCCCCCTCTAGCGATAACAACCGGAACGGCTAGAGTTACACTCATCTACTAGAGGAGAGCTCGAGCTCTGACTCTTTGGTTGTGCTGGCAGACCATTAGCACCAACTCCCAGCGTCAATATGAGGCTGACACCTAGTGGACATTAGTATTATTTGGGAATTTATTTTTCAGGTCTCTCAAACACAGAACCTGTAGAGAACTACATGACTGTAGAGAAACCGAAACTTAAGTGCTTTTGGCATGTTGCAACTAATTTAAATTTTTGGGTGAACTATCCCTTTAAGTCAAGGGGCTTAGATGTGATAGCCCTTTCTGATGAGTCTATGCAACAGAGAACATCCTCATTTGAGTTTTTGAATTTTTGAAGCTGTAAGCCTCTGCGTTTATGCAGCGCTTTAGCATCAATGATGAGTTATTTGGCTTCATCGACTGAACAAACACTGGCTAAACTATCGTCTACATAGATGTTCTTTCCAACAAACACCGAGGCTGCTGAAGAGCTGGACTGCCATGCAATAGTCTTGAGACTCTAAGTCTCCACCCTCCCACCACAGAAACCTTAGATGATTGCATTCATCAGGAGGGACGAGGAACTGAGGAAGCATCTTTTCTATGTCGCAGGTGACTGTGAGAAGTTTCTTCCTGAAGTGGCAGAGTACTCCCACTAGAGAGTTAATTAGGCCAGGCCCAGTCAGAAGAGTGTTGTTTAGAGATATACTGCAAAACTTAACAAAACTTAGCTGAACAATCAAACACAACCCTCAGCTGATCTGGTTTCTTAGGGTGGTACACCTCAATATTGCTTGTTCGACTTGGGCATTTTCTTCAAGCACCTAACAAGGTCAACATGCGTTAGTTAGAATAGATTGTTTTCCCCCACGGCATAAACAGAAATGATGTTTTCATGGACATTCACTGTAATGCCAACCAAGTCTATTACACATTGAAATTTATGATGATCTAAAAATGACTAAAATAAACCCATTTAAATATTATTGTCTGTCTATCTATCTATCTATCTATCTATCTATCTATCTATCTATCTATCTATCTATCCACAGTTGTCAGTTATTACAATCGTTGCATAAAAAGAGCTTGGGATTAGACACGTGATGTGTGAATAACTGTATTTTCAGGAATATTTTAATACGATATAAGTCATATGTTGCTTGCAAAAAAGTATTTAGTTAGATTACCATGCTAAGGGAAGTCCTGGCCTACTGGTTAGAGAGTCGGACTCAAAGGGTGCGGGTTCGAGTCTCGTGCCGGCAGGGATTGTAGGTGGGGGCCCATACTTGGACACATGTCATGCCACACTTTTTTTAACTAGCCAAACCTTGACTCTTTGGTTGTGCTGGGAGTCGGTATGAGGCTGACACCTAGTGGACACTAGAATTATTTTGGAATTTACAGACACGCCTGTTTTTTACATCTCTCAAACACAGAACCAGGAAGCATCACTGTAGAGAAACTGAAACTTAAGTGCTTTTGGCCTGTTGCAACTCTATCGGCATGCACATGTAGTAAAATGGCAGAGGCCTGTATTTCAGTGGAGCAGTTCAGCTGTCCGGTGTGTCTGGATCTCCTGAAGGATCCAGTGACCATCCAGTGTGGACACAGTTACTGTAAGAGCTGTATTACAGGCTGCTGGGATCAGGAGGATCAGATGAGAGTCTACAGCTGCCCTCAGTGCAGACAAACCTTCAGTCCAAGACCTGCTTTATTTAAGAATGTGGTGTTTGCTGAAATGCTGGAGAAACTGAAGACCAAAGTCCAAAGTGCTGTTCCTGCTGGAGCAGGAGATGTGCAGTGTGACGTCTGTACTGGAAGAAAATACAAAGCCGTCAAGTCCTGTCTGGTGTGTCTGAACTCTTACTGTCAAACTCATTTTGAGCGTCATGAGGAATTTAATTCACGTAAGCCACACAAAGTGATTGAAGCCACTGGACGACTGCAGGAGATGATCTGCCAGAAACATGAGAAGCTCCTTGAGGTTTTCTGTCGCACTGATCAGAAATGTATATGTGTGCTGTGTATGGATGAACATAAAAATCACGAGACTGTATCAGCTGCAGCACAGAGGACAGAGAAACAGGTATTTAACACTAGACACTGATGAAATATTGCTGACACTCGGTTCATATGTGTTTATATCAGCATCTTACAGCTTACAGCATTCACACTGCACACAACAGCAAAGGCGCCGCTAGCAATTTTGGGCCCTATGTAAGAAAATGAGGTTGGGCCCCCTACCACACCCATTCCGCACCAAACAGAAAAGCCAACCTAGTTATCCAAAATCTCTGTCTGCAATTTAATAATACTGACCTATTACTTTTGCTATTGCTTTTGACCACTAGGTATCAGTATTTAGTCAGAGACCTACCCATAGCCGTGGGAATAATATTTTATCTGGTGTTGATGTTGAAGCTGATGTTGGGCTGCGGTGGGGGATTTTAACCTAATATTAAACAGCCCAAACACTTATAGATGAACATACAAATTAATAAAGACAGCGTTATATAAGAATGAATATATATTTGTGCTTTTGTGATTTTAGCTCAATAATATTTTTTTTCTTGTGTATTATTTTAAAGGGATTTGACTAAATATTAACCTCTAAATTATGCACCATTTATCTTCTGCAATATCAGGGTGTAACCTCTAGATGGCTGTATAGACCTATATATAAATACATATAAACCGTTTGCTGCAGAGTGAGAACTTGAGACATAAAGCATGTTACTTGTATCAGGTTATTCATTGATATATTTTCAGACATTATTAAAGACTACATTTAGTAAAAGTTTAAATTTAAAATGTTGATTTGAAGTGTCAGTTATTATTAAATCTGGACAGAGAAAGCATTTTTTTAGGCTCCTCATACTAGCTACAGCGTGATCAGTCACACGAAAGTCATCAGAATAAATATTGGCTCAGTGTGACCAGGGCAATATTTTAAAACATAGAATTGAGTGTTTACATACCATTAACAGAGACGTTCTGCAACTGATAAATTGAGATTCCAGTTGCTTTACTGGCATGATCCAGCAGAGATCTTCAGCAGCTGAGAGAGGCTGTGGAGTCTCATAAGGTGAGTCTGGAGAAGAAGAGAAGTTTGTCTCTTTGTCTCCGTAGACTCACTAAAGCCTGAATCACTGTGTGTCCTAACAGCGCTCTGCACAGACAGCAGTGGAGGACAGTGAGAGGATCTTTACTGAGCTCATCCGCTCCATTGAGAGAAGCCGCTCTGAGCTGATACGGCTG
>NW_015506036.1:180551-198412 GCF_001515645.1 Sinocyclocheilus grahami | reverse complement strand
TTATATAAGAATGAATATATATTTGTGCTTTTGTGATTTTAGCTCAATAATATTTTTTTTCTTGTGTATTATTTTAAAGGGATTTGACTAAATATTAACCTCTAAATTATGCACCATTTATCTTCTGCAATATCAGGGTGTAACCTCTAGATGGCTGTATAGACCTATATATAAATACATATAAACCGTTTGCTGCAGAGTGAGAACTTGAGACATAAAGCATGTTACTTGTATCAGGTTATTCATTGATATATTTTCAGACATTATTAAAGACTACATTTAGTAAAAGTTTAAATTTAAAATGTTGATTTGAAGTGTCAGTTATTATTAAATCTGGACAGAGAAAGCATTTTTTTAGGCTCCTCATACTAGCTACAGCGTGATCAGTCACACGAAAGTCATCAGAATAAATATTGGCTCAGTGTGACCAGGGCAATATTTTAAAACATAGAATTGAGTGTTTACATACCATTAACAGAGACGTTCTGCAACTGATAAATTGAGATTCCAGTTGCTTTACTGGCATGATAAATGGCTTTACAAAGCATAGACAGCGCTTCGAACCAATGGTGTAGCGCATTATCAAATTTAGAGGCTACAATTCATAGTTTTCTGTGACGTTCACTATCATCCGTTTGTCCTGCAGAAGCAGCTGAAGGAGACGCAGAAGACGTTCCAGCAGAGAATCCAGCAGAGAGAGAAAGATCTTCAGCAGCTGAGAGAGGCTGTGGAGTCTCATAAGGTGAGTCTGGAGAAGAAGAGAAGTTTGTCTCCGTCTCAGTTCAGACTCACTGAAGCCTGAATCACTGTGTGTCCTAACAGCGCTCTGCACAGACAGCAGTGGAGGACAGTGAGAGGATCTTTACTGAGCTCATCCGCTCCATTGAGAGAAGCCGCTCTGAGCTGATACGGCTGATCAGAGATCAGGAGAAGACTGCAGTGAGTCGAGCTGAAGGACGACTGGAGCGACTGGAGCAGGAGATCAATGATCTGAGGAGGAGAGACGCTGAGCTGGAGCAGCTGGAGCACACACAGGATCACATCCAGTTCCTGCAGGTACAGGACCATTTCAGTTCATTTGCTGACATTTTGGTCAATTAACGTTTATTAATTATGAACAGATTTTGCATTTTTCATGAGAGTAGAGTTATCAGAATACATGCTGTGTAGGTGATGATCTCAGTGAACAGAGAGAAAAGCTCTTAATTTCTTCAGTTTGTGTGGGTTTGTCTTTATTCTGATGTCTTTGTGTGTCTGTAGAGTTTGCGGTCTCTGTCTGTTTCAGAATGTAGACACAGCACAGCACTTCACGTGACTGTTAGCTCTCAGCTGACTTTTGATGAAGTGAGCAGATCTGTCTCTCTACTGAGAAAGGAGATTGAGGATTTTTGCAAAGATGAAATAGAAATTATATCTGATAAAGGTAAAATCTAGGACATTTACACTACCAGTCAAAAGTTTTTGAACAGTGAGATTTGTAATGTTTTTAAAGAATTCTCTTCACCAAGCCTGCATTTATTTGATCAGAAATACAGCAAAAACAGTAATATTGTGAAATATTTTTACTATTTAAAATAACTGCTTTCTATTTTAATATATTTGAAAATGTAATTTATTCCTTTGATCAAAGTTGAATTTTCAGCATCATTACTCCAGTCTTCAGCGTCACATGATCTTCAGAAATCAGTATAATATGCTAATTTGCATATTAAAAATCTGCATTAAAATCACAGGAATAAATGACATTTTAACAGATATTCACATAGAAAAGAGTTATATTTCACAATATTACTGCTTTTGCTGTATTTCTGATCAAATAAATGCAAGCTTGGTGAGCAGAAGAGAATTCTTTAAAAAACACTGAAAATCATACATGTTCAAAAACTTTTGACTGGTAGTGTATTTGTTCACAGAAATTAATAAAGCATGATTTACTGTCAGCAATATCATGTAAAAACAGTGTTTTTAAACTGAAAACGTCTACTGGTTTCCGCAGTGAAATTCGTTGAGATCATTCCTTCCCCTGAACCCAAGGTCAGAGAAGAGTTCTTACAATGTAAGTTACTATAAAGACATGCAAGCTCAGAAATGTATTTATATAGCTGTGGATGTAACAAGGGGTGCAGAAATCTGAGACGAGATTGAAAGTCTGGGATTTTCAAGAAGTACATTTAAACCAGGAAATATACTGAAAGCATTATGATATAAATGTATATGATGCAACTAATCAAATAGAAGTGTCAGTGATCACTCTTTGTACAGATTTTTTCCCCCATTAAAACACTAGATGCTCTTTTGATGATCTCAAATCATGCTGGAGAATCCTGAAAACCTGATAATCAGACCTTCAGTATTCAGCTCAATATGACAAAATGAATTGGTAGTGGACAGTTTTAGCTAGACAAAACGGTTTAAACTGATAAATAGTAAATATTAAAAATATTAAATCCAAGTATTTTTCAGCTGTAAAATGTTTTAGCTGATTGGTATTTCAACCAAATATTATTTGTACTTTATATCTAAAAAAATAAAATAAAGAGAGTGAGATTCATGCACTTAATGCAAGCTTGGTGAGCAGAAGAGAATTCTTTAAAAAACACTGAAAATCATACATGTTCAAAAACTTTTGACTGGTAGTGTATTTGTTCACAGAAATTAATAAAGCATGATTTACTGTCAGCAATATCATGTAAAAACAGTGTTTTTAAACTGAAAACGTCTACTGGTTTCCGCAGTGAAATTCGTTGAGATCATTCCTTCCCCTGAACCCAAGGTCAGAGAAGAGTTCTTACAATGTAAGTTACTATAAAGACATGCAAGCTCAGAAATGTATTTATATAGCTGTGGATGTAACAAGGGGTGCAGAAATCTGAGACGAGATTGAAAGTCTGGGATTTTCAAGAAGTACATTTAAACCAGGAAATATACTGAAAGCATTATGATATAAATGTATATGATGCAACTAATCAAATAGAAGTGTCAGTGATCACTCTTTGTACAGATTTTTTCCCCCATTAAAACACTAGATGCTCTTTTGATGATCTCAAATCATGCTGGAGAATCCTGAAAACCTGATAATCAGACCTTCAGTATTCAGCTCAATATGACAAAATGAATTGGTAGTGGACAGTTTTAGCTAGACAAAACGGTTTAAACTGATAAATATTAAATATTAAAAATATTAAATCCAAGTATTTTTCAGCTGTAAAATGTTTTAGCTGATTGGTATTTCAACCAAATATTATTTGTACTTTATATCTAAAAAAATAAAATAAAGAGAGTGAGATTCATGCACTTAAAACACACACAAAGGTACATTTATCAGACACATGAAGTTGTTTTCTCTGAAGTGTTGAAGTACTGTTACCTGTTTTGTTTCCATCAGACTCCTACCAGTTGACTCTGGATCTGAACACAGTGAATCCAGTCCTCGGACTGTCTGATGGGAACAGAGTTATCTTTCAGGGTGACATGAACTATGGGTACCCTGAACATCCAGACAGATTTGATTACTGGGAGCAGGTGTTGTGTAGAACGAGAGTGTGTGGACGCTCTTACTGGGAGGTTGAGCGGAGTGAAAATGGTATTGTGGATGTAGCAGTGTCATATAAGAATATCCGTAGGAAGGGAGAAGTTGAGAGGAGGGATTGCTTATTTGGATGTAATGATCAGTCCTGGAGTTTATGTTGCTCCAAATACTCTGGATACTCATTCAGTCACAATAATGTAGAGACTGAACTCTCTGTGAAGTCCATCAGCAGCAGAATAGGAGTGTTTGTGGATCACAGTGCAGGAACTCTGTCCTTCTACAGCGTCTCTGACACAATGAGCCTCATCCACACAGTCCAGACCACATTCACTCAGCCGCTCTATCCTGGGTTTAGAGTTTTTTATGGAACAACCATGAAACTATGCAATTGATCAAAATAGAGATATTCTACCAGAATTTTTTTTAACTGCATTATAAATTAGTGAAAAGTTTGTTATCTGGTGTCTTAGTTATATTCCATAAACAAATAAATATACTGATGTTGCTCAGAATGTTTGAAATTCAGCTAGATCGTCTCATAACATTAATCTAATAATGGTTGTAATATAAAAGTGGAACAATAATAAAAATGAAAGATTAATCATTGACTTACAGCACAAGCATGACAGTTTTGGACCCCTTGATTGTGTATTGTACTGTGTCGCTTAAGTCTTATGTTTAGTATTATTATTATTTTAAATAAAACATTGGTCAGTAATTTGACCTGATGGACTGTACCTGTGTTGATTGTCAGCTGAGTATGAAGTGTCTACAGCCCTGACCACAGATCATATTAACCTGCTATGTAATGCTGGTTATTCACTGTAAAATCCAAAAACCTGACACTGATCTTTTATGGTTTTAAAGCTATAATTACTAGAGGAAATGCATGCATAGTACATAATGCAATGAGCAATAGGATGAAGTCTGTGTTCTACCTACCAGCTTTGCTAGAAAAAATAGCAAACTGGTCTGAACAAGCAAGCCCAAAATAAGCAACACATGGTTTTTGGGGGGGGGGGGGGGGGGGAGGGCAGACACGGACCCGACGACCATCTAACGAGAACATACTTAAAATGATCAAATAAACGGGACACCAAAGCGGTTATGTATTTATTTATTGGTTTTGCTGTTTAAATGGATTTGAGCGGTTGACACATTAGATTGTAAGTCTTTTCCAGAGTGTACTGACAGTCTTTAGTGCGCTCTTTGCTCTTTACTCGATTTTACATTTCGTTTCAAATTAGAGAACACCATTGCATTAACAGCAATACATCATGCGAAGAATATTTAACAGATGCTGAAATAAAAAGCATGCATTGTATTTACCTGGATTTCTTGCGGCTTCCATGTTTTTGGATTTGAACTCAGAGATCAGATGCGCTCTGGCAGCACAGGTAGTCCAGGACAGCGAAACCACGCCCACTTGAACTTAACTTCGTCCCCAGAGCTCTGCGAGAAACAGGGGGGCTGATTCAAACTGAACTCAGTAATAATAAAAATAGTAATAATAATAATAATAATAATAAACATTTTAAAAAGTGCATCTTTAATTTATAATCTCTCTTAGAGAAAAACAATTGTACAGTAACATATAGATTAATTCAACTTATTCTTTTCTCAGTTACTGTTACCTGAATACCCCCCAGCCCCCTGCCAGTACACGAACTCCAACCACCCCCCACTTGCTTTCACTCAAACTTTCGAACACGTGTGTGTGTGTGTGTGTGTGTGTGTGTGTGTGTGTGTGTGTGTGTGTGTGATTGTTTTTGTAAACATACTGCGCAAAAAAAAAAGCTCTTTCGGGATCTGACATAAATGAATACATCACTGAGTTATAAACATGAAATAAAAATGAAATAGCTTTATTTGGTTTAAGAGGCTGCTTACACAATGACTTACAAAACAATAACTTCATTACTTACTGCATTTAAGGAGAACAGTTTCACTCTGAAACAACTGAAAGGGATTTTGTTCCAATTTTCTATTATGTTCTGCCAAATATGTTGTTCATTTTTTTTCCTTAGCAACTATGTTGTGAATAAAGCTGTGAGAAATTAGTTAGAAATTGGAGAAATTGGTGTGCCCAGAACAGTAGCTCTAACAAAGGCCTTCCTAATAAAAGAGCCAGTTGCCAAATGGTGAAAAAAAAAGTTTAACAACAGTGAAAGCATAGAAGAAGCTAATTTTTAAAGAGTCGGCAGAATGCAGTTAAGTGCTCTCAGAAGAGATGAGTTTTCAGCTGTCTCTTGAATATTGTCAGGGAACAGTGAACGTGAATGTTCTGGAAATTATGGTACCACGAGGTGTCACTCTCTAAAGGCCTTTCCACACTGAGCGCGATGCGAAAAAAGCGAGGCGAATCGCTGACAGAACGGTGCTTTCACACCGAGCACGAGACGATTGTTCGCCTTCTGCTAAGTCACGCCTGCACGCTAGGGGGCGCCGAACAACAATGCATTTTTCCTCAGATATGTATCTCGTAAATGGCTTTAACATCGTCCGCTGCTCAATATATAGCATTAAATTAAGATAAACAAAGTTTGGTTCTACACCAGAAACACAAATGATCTATAATCCTTACAAGAATAGGCTACATCCGAAAAAATAATTAGAAGTACAATTAGCATTAAGCTACACTTGAAAATGTATGTAATTATTAATGTATTTGCTGACCCACTTTAAACCATCATTGAGTGCTTGTAATAACTTCCGATTGTGATCTATAGTTGATTTTGATTAATAAGCAGACACATGCACTCTTTGTATGTTTAATAATGCTACACTGCTAATATTTGTCATAAACATCCTTTATTGCTATAAAAATACCATGAGCTGCATACAAAACAAATATATCGTCATAATCATGTCTATTTGCTTTCATATTTCATGTGGAGGAAAAGAGTTAACGCGATTTGCTCTACAGATCACATAATTCAGTGGACAATTAATAGAAATGTTATTCTGTATAAAGAACATGTGGGAATAAATCTGTTCTCAAGTACCAACGATAACAGGAGCTCAGCATCCACTCTCTTCTCTTATCCGGGATACTCTTCTTCGATGTTTGTTTGCACTGGTTTTCGAAACAGCGCCACCACTCTCACCCTTTTGTGCAACAGCAGCTGCTCCGGTCACGTGATCCGAGGCAATATTGTCGGCTTGATTGCGCTGACACATTGGAAGAGAGCTGAAGTGGATGATGACATTACTTAATCATCAATGAACTGACTTCAACTGAAAAATAGACTCTTTATTATTGTCCTCTTGCATTATTGACAAACTACTTTCCTGTTTGATTCTGTAAAGCTGCTTTGTTTAAAGCGCTATAAAGGTGACTTAAGTCCTTAATGCCAGATAAATAAACATATAAATTTAGGGCATTACTTTGGAAGTAAAGCATTTCATGAAGACACCGATTTTATTAGCATGCCATAAAACAGCGCGGAGTTGCTAAGGTGAAGGATGGCATGTTTCTCACTAGTTTGAGCAGTGCTGACACATGTGAGCTGCTTTGCTTTACCCATTTGTTTCTCAGGGCTTTTAATCTCGCTCGCACTTGGAGCAAACTCTCGCACCTCGGCTCTTTCTCCAGTGTCTTAACTTGCTTAATTCCAGCATAATGAGCTCTGTGCCCCGGATGATGGGCTTTGATCCGCTCACCGGTGTTGAATGAGACCGTTAACTAACAGCCAGTGTTAATGAAGAACTAGCATTACGACTAAAAAACGCAGGAAGCCGGAGATTATTTACGCTAATTCCCATATTGATTATTTGAAAACAAATGTTCTCCAAAGCCTCTAATGGGCTGGTGCGAAATACAAGTCATTACAATTCATTATTAGCACTTGTTTGCACTATGGCTGGACTGAAGCTTGTTTTAAATGTGTATGTATAAATTAATTAGGCTAATCGAATAATCCAGGAAAGGAGTGGGATGAATCAGTATGTGTGTATATATATATATATATATAATAGCGTTAGATTGTTCAGATACACATCCAATATTATTTATAAACAAACGTTTCTAATGTTGTATTATAATCATTAAAGTATTTTCAATCTGGTGCGTATCCGCGCTGGCTAGTTTGTGGAGAGCATGGTTCTTTAAGGTCTGGAGAAGTGTGTGTTTGGCAAGGGTGGGCTGGGACGTCCCAACACCTCTCGATTTTCTTCAGCCTTGTGTGTGGCCGCTCGCTTTGCACGGCCCGACCTCCCATTGGACAACTTAGATGTTATTGGGAGGAGCCTTACTGGCAGCAAAAGGGGAAAAGAATTGAAGTGCGCAAAAGCATTATGTAGTGACCGATGCTTAGCGTTCAGAAGTTTTCCAATGCGCGCTCCGACAGACAGAGGTGGCCAGTACGCGACTCCAATACTATAGTCACATTTTATAAATACGGTGGCAGAGCGTGGACTCTCGGTTGGACTGCCTTCCCAGTTTCAGAGGAGGCGCATTTCAAGCGGATTTGTGGATTGACTTCTTGACGTCTGTTCTTCGCCAGCACCGTTTGGAGAGAAGTCATGCAGGCGCGCTATTCCGTCTCCAGTCCCAACTCGCTGGGAGTCGTGCCGTACATCAGCAGCGACCAAAGCTATTACCGGGCCGCCGCCGGAGGGGGGTACACCGGGATGCCAGCCCCCATGAGCATGTACTCTCACGCGGCCCATGAGCAGTACCCTGCCAGCATGGCGAGGGCGTACGGACCGTACACGCCGCAGCCGCAGCCCAAGGACATGGTAAAACCGCCATACAGTTACATTGCGCTCATCACCATGGCCATCCAGAACTCCCCAGACAAGAAGGTGACCCTAAACGGCATTTATCAGTTCATAATGGAGCGCTTCCCCTTTTACAGGGACAACAAGCAAGGCTGGCAGAACAGCATCAGACACAATCTGTCCCTGAACGAGTGCTTTGTCAAAGTGCCCCGCGATGACAAAAAACCTGGCAAAGGCAGCTATTGGGCTCTCGACCCGGACTCGTATAATATGTTTGAGAACGGCAGCTTTTTGAGGCGACGGCGGCGTTTCAAAAAGAAGGACGCCTTAAAGGATAAGGAAGAGCGAACTAGCAAGGAAGTGCCTTCCCGCCAGCAGCAGCAGAATCAGCCGCCGCAGCAGCAGACGGGCCACGATCAGGAGCAGTCGGTGCCGGGCTCGCAGCCCGTGCGTATTCAGGACATTAAAACCGAGAACGGCACGTCCACGCCGCCGCAGTCGGTTTCGCCCACACTAAGATCTGTTCCCAAGATTGAGAGCCCCGACAGCAGCAGCAGCATGTCCAGCAGCAGCCCGCACAGCATCCCGTCCACCCGCTCTCTCAGCCTGGACAGCGCCGGGGAACAACAGCAGCAGCAGCAGCAGCAGCAGCATCACCACCAGGGCCAGGCCCCCGCGCAGGGCTTCAGCGTGGATAACATCATGACCTCCCTCCGCGGCTCGCCTCAGAGCTCCGGCGAGCTCACCCCGTCTCTCGTGGCGCCCTCACGGACAGGTATAACTCCCACGTTGTCCCTGAGCTATTCTCCCAATCAGACGTCCGTGTATAGCTCGCCCTGCAGCCAGAACTCTATCTCGACTACCTCCAACGCCACCTATCATTGCAACATGCAGGCCATGAGCTTGTACGCGGGCGGGGATCGCTCGGGCCACTTGGCCACCACTACCGCCGTGGACGAAACTCTGCCCGATTACTCGATCACGACCACCACGTCGCCCCTAAGCCACGGGAATCCTCAGGAGGGCCACCATGCGCACCAAGGGCGCCTCGCGTCATGGTACCTAAACCAGGCCGGAGACATTGGCCATCTAGGCCCCACGTACCCGGCGCAGCAGCAGAACTTCCATTCGGTTCGAGAGATGTTTGAATCGCAGAGAATCGGTCTGAATAATTCACCGGTGAACGGGAATAACAGCTGTCAGATGTCGTTTCCCCCGAGTCAGCCTATATACCGCACGTCGGGGGCTTTTGTGTATGACTGCAGCAAGTTTTGACCAAACAAGTATTTTTCGTTCTTCTTCTTCGTTTTGTTGTTGTTGATTTCCCCTGTTCTCGATACCGAGAGACCTTGATAGGCTACTTACCGACTCTTCCCCCGTGATTGGTATACATTAATGTACTTAGGTTGATTCAGCGATATTAAATAATATTTTTGACTTGAATGAAACCAGTTAATTTAGATGTTACCATTTTTCAGTGTATGAAAGCTCGCTGATGCTTAAACTTGCTTTTAAAGGTTTAAGTTTGTTTATATGTATTATTATTATTTACTGACAACATTATTTTGAATGCATTTAGTCTGCGTCCCAGTTATAGACCCAAAGACCTTGAGGGCAAATGCACATGTTCTCACTGCCTCACATATTTTCATTGCACGAGCGGTTGTGATTACAGCGGTTAATTAATCGGGCAATTAACAAGCGTGCGTCAACAAAACGTCTCGGATTTGCCTCGTTCACTCGGCTTGGTATGTGGTAAATGTGCACATATTCCGCTTGTTGAAAATTTTACTTTAAAATAGTAGTCACACTTCATATGCATAATTTCTATAGAGATGAACATAAATATTCATAACCAATTTTGGACCTTTTTTTTGTTACGGCACTAATAATATGCCTGATGTAGGCTGATTAATAATAATAATAGGTTTCAGTATAAGTAAGCGTTCATATATAAAAAAACATGACACTTACAAATTACGTTACAGCTTATAAATAATTGCATGCGCGCATGGTCACAATAGATGCTGGACTTCACAGCGCATTCTCCCCCCACAAAAAAAGTTGTAATCATGCTCATAAAAGTCATTAGAGCCTTTCCCGAGTAATAAACAAACGTCGTGTTAAGCCTAAGATTGATGGCGCCCTCACAGATCGGGCCAGGTCAGGAAGGAATAAAATTCAATCAGTGCGCAGGAATCATTTTTCATGAGAGGAAAAGGCAGAAGGGGACGGGGGTCTCCAGATCAGCCTCTTAAACCTGCATGATTTCCAGCTCCCTCACGAGCATGCAGTCCTGTCGGGCTTGACCAGAGCGGTCTGAGTTACAACACAGTCCAGGTGAAGAGCTGCATTTTGCTGCTTGCATGCAGGCCTTCATTCGAGCTCTTGGATTTACAGAGATCCTGATTCCTGCGCCAGGCTGCAGGCTGGAGTGTTTCAGGCGTTGCAATCTCTGAATCATAGCTGTTTTACGCAATAATAACAGCCTACATGTAACGTAGAAAAGGCCTATCTTGCTTTGTCAATCCTCTTCTAATTATAACGTTCAAATAATGAACTGAAATGCTTGTGCAAAGCAGATTAAATATTAATAAAGCACATTTTTTGCAACATAAAAGCGGCTGTTGAAGCGTGAACCAAACATGAATAGTTTGCAACAATTTATGTAAAATGTTTCTATTTAATACATTTTCCCTTCTAAAACGTACTTTTAAAATGCTACACGATCCTGACGATCTCTGTAAACATTATTTTATAGACATGGGATTTGATGTGTTTCAAGCACTTGTTATTCTTTGTAGCTCAAATGTTATGCATGCTTTCCTGTATCCAGATATTTAGGTGGGCCGGTCATTTCGATTTAGCCTGTTTGGTATTAGTCTATATATCAGTGGATTATTATTATTATTATTATTATTTTTAAATACAATATTTATTCCTGTAAGTGATCAGCATTACTTTGATGTCAAAATATCCCAATTTCAATTTTAGGAGAACGATATCGACGAGCAAGTACATTTTATGACAATTTCACTTGACAGAACAGCTAAAAGTGATTGATTTTGCTGATATAAAGCGCAATTTGATGCATTGGGGAATATATTATCTCTCTAAACGCCAAACAAATGCAAATGAAAACAAACCGTATTACACGAATAACACGACAGCATCTCAATTTCTGGACTAAGTATGTCCATGCAGACTTCTAATACGTTTGTAAATTAAATTACTACAAATATGAAAGATTAAAAATCTCATTTGATTGAATCTAATGATCATGTATCAGTCTAGCAGAATCCAGCTCTCCAGTGAACCGACCTATTAAACTGTTTACCCACTGAACTCTATTTATTTTTACATCTATGTTCGTTATTGCAGAGATGAAGAATATTACGTTGTGTTTACCTATATATCCGTTTCAGTGTCAAGCTCGTGATGAGCTGCTGGCGCTTTTGTTCTGCTGAGACTATCCGCTCATGGCAATGTGTGATTTATCAGAGACAATGTCAGATGCATAACAATAAAAACAGAAGATGTGAGATTAATTCTGAATAAAGCCATCTCCGATATTGTTGTTGCTGCGGGAGGATGCTGTCTATACCTCTATCCACTAATATGACATATATGTGTTACATTTATGTTATTATATAATCGCATGTGTTCATATTTCACTCTTGTAATATGCTCTTGTATTAAGAAATGTATTAAATGAAGAAATTATGTTGCGGATACAAAGCGGTAAGATAATTAATTCATAGTGTTTTGAACACACACGCCCTTTAATCTATAAAACATCGTAATTAATACTGTCCTTCACCTACAGTTTTAATTTGAATGAATGCAACCCGTATTTGTCTGTCTCACGTTCTTATGTTTTTGCTATTACAAACCTAACAACGACATTACAATTACATTGTGTAACGTCAAATTATAATATGCTATAAATTGTATTATTTAGTACCTATTAGTGTAATGCAACTTTAATAACATGAATGCCAGTGTAACCTATCCAGCTGCATCAACAGTAAACGCTCATACTGCAAAAAAACTGGTGTACAACAAAATCAGCACAATCACGCATAAATAAATTAACGAAATATTAAAATTCAGGGGTTTTAAAGGCACGGGGTTCATTTTAATGGCGTGATATTTATATACTAAAAAAGTATTACAAAATTATGCTTCTACCAAATAACAACAAAATGTATTTATTTGTAATATTTTAGTTTTTTTCATGCTGGTTTTGTTGGTTATAGGTCACTGCATGGTTATGCTCTCATATGGCTTTATTATAGCCTGCCTATTGATACAACTAAAAACAAGAACGCTAATTAGACTTTGTAAATATAGATATGCCTGACATGGTTATATTGCTGTTATATTTTCACTAGTACACTAAAGACTTACTGTATACAGGATCATATTTCCTAAACCTCTTCATCTTTAAAATAAGTACTGGTCTAAGGGTGAGGTTTCTCTTCATATGCTCATAAATAAGATATTATAGGGCATTGCTAATAATCAGCACTCTGAGATTTTTACATGCAGTCCGGGGCAGATGTTCACCAGTTTTCTTCACGGGTTCTAGGATCTGTTTTTGTGAGCAGGATCAGTATAAACATGCAGGAAGAGACAGTTCAGAAAGACCCTGTCAACAGCTCCTTTATTTGACCTGGTTAGGTAGAGTTCTTGTTTACATGCTACCATTAAGTACGGTTTCCTTTTCTTGGCCGAGTGTGGAGGACATCTTGTCAAAATATTAAAGTCATTGTGTGTGTGATAGTCTGGCGATATAGAAACAACATTTTTTTTTCATGGTTGCATAAAGGACGAGTGTGAAATAAATGCCCTCAACTTTGGCTTCTATATTTAAATTCATGCTTGTTGTTAAAAGCGGACCTTGACCCTGGACAGACCACAATCATGCACACATATGAAGCTGAAAAAAGTTGCAGACTAGTCTTACATTGTTGTCCTCTTGAGCAGCGTGTCAATTACACAGGGACTTTACAAGAGGTCAGCCTTTGAAAAGGAAGTCCTGTTGGTAATTGTCTTGCGCAACACAAAAAAACAACAGCATTTTATCTTGCCCACTTTATCTTAATGCACTTCAGCAGAGCTGATGACGTATAGCCAGGCTCACTGGAAAAACGTGCCTCCATCTAAATGATTGCAAAACTCCAAAAACATACAATTCACTGCAGTTTCAAGCTGAAATGAACATCAGTTTCAGTAAAACACCAACAACGTTCATTCTGTTTCACACAAAGTGTGATTTTTGGGACAGATTATTAATTAATACAGATGTGATTTCATACTGTTGCTTGCACAATACTACGTTATGATCTCAGAAGACTTTTACCATGGTGCATGATTTGTATTCTAATGCATTTTGATGTTTGCATCACATAACCAGCTCCATAAGTATGGCTTTTCTAATGTAGTAAACTTGCTCGGTAGCGCACCCGGTAACGCAATGCAGATGGGCTGCAGAGCAGTCACAAAACTCAATAAAAGAGCTCAAAAACACGTAGAAGCAAGCTAAAAAAGTCATGGTTTAATAGTTAATGTTATTGGTTTTGTGTATGTGGTATATTAATTTAGAGCATTAACATTTTTGTGCCACTCACCGGACATTTCATTTCCAAACTGCCACAGAACAAACAACGTAATACAAATAAAGTTGAACACGCTTTTAGTGTCATTTACTGGAAGTTTGACTTTGAAATGTTAGGATGCAATCTAATATCATTTTGCAGAATAATATAATTTTGCCACTTTCCAGTAATCATAGGTTGCTAAATTAATAGCACAATCATCTATAACCTGTTCTGTGACAAAACAGATTGTCAAAAAGACTTCCGAAAACGACATATTGGTTGACAGAAACAGAAAAAGATGAACTGAACTGTGTTAGTCTCACAAATACAGCTAGGATCATGTGACGCCCACACCAACAGAAAACCCTAGCAGGATTCTCAAAACGGCATTAATCCATGAGGTGCTGTCTTCATGTCAGAGCGTTTCTGAAGGTAAGTTTCATCATACAAAGAAAAAACTCTCAGTCAAAAAACAAGATCAAAGTCAATGCCATGCTCTGAAACAGCAGCGTAGGGGAAAACCACAGACTTCAAAGGCCATACAGAGAAAGTCATTTTTCCTTATCTTAATTGATGCACAATTTTAATAATGACCTTACACTTTTGGGACCATGTCAGGATGGGAGGGAGGGGGGTGCGAGTCAAATGAAGTGGACGTGAAATGGGCTGTAGTACGTTTTGAACTGTTTGAAAACCTAATAACCTCAAAGTGAAAGTAACATCGTGAATAATGCAGCTACAACTAGAAGTACAGTACACTAGCTCATCCATACTAGGGAGTCGCATACATCACGGCCTGTTAGGACAAGCAAAGTTCATGTTCTTCTGCGAGTGTGCATGTTTTAATATCCATTTGTTTTCTTTGCTATTTTGGTTATCGCTTTCACAATCAAAGGTTGACTATCGTACGATTATGCCTCTTCAAGTCTGTCATAGAGCACAATTCCTACACTTTAAGCACTCTGACCCTTGACCCGCAGTGTTTCAAGTGACTGGAGTGGTCTTCGACACCACACTGCCGAAGCGCTTCCACCGCCAAGAAAAATAAACAGCACATCTTGCCTTGAGAAGTGCTCTACAGAGGAGCTGTCTGATTATCTTCTGGCCTTACATTCATCAGCTGAGCACAGAGACAATATATGTAACACTTTACATTATGTCCACATATTTTATGTCCATGTTAAACATATGCTAATATAATTTATTAGAATAGAATCAATGCTGACAGTTTTTTTTCCCCTTTATTTTTTACAATCTGCTTTACAATATAATTTCAAGTTGTTCAATAGTACTAGCAATGTAATTACAATGTAACAAGCACACTGTAATGCAGGTACTGACCTACACTAACTACACAAATACTGAAACAGAGACTTCAAAGGTAATTTGTTAAATTGATTAATTTGATATGAACATCAATTTTTGCCTTTTGTAATGAATCTGATCTTAACCTAAAATTCAGTTAAAATGTCTCGTGCATTGTATTATTAACACTATAACAGCTCTAAATGGTTAACATTAGTTAATGCTTTAACATGAACTAATAAGGAGCGCTATATTTATTAAGCTTAGTTATTAACGTTTAATAAATATGCATGTTAGTTCACAGTGCATTAGCTAAAGTTATTAACTTTTGATCTTAAAAATGTATTCGTAAATGTAGAAATTAATTGAAATTAATAAATGCTTTTGTATAATGAAGTATTGTTCATTGTTAGTGCATGTTAACTAATGTAGGTAACTAATGTTAACTAAAACAAACAAACAAAAAACTTTATTGTGAAGTTTTACCTTATTACTTAAACTGTGCTTTTAATTAGATGGTCAAATCTATCTGAACTCCACTATTTTAATAAACATTTAGTAAATAAATGTGCTGTTTTTCAGTGTATATTTAGGCATAGGGTTAAACGTACATTGTATCAAATGTTTGTTTGTTCCTGAGAAGTCCCACAAACTATTTTTAAATGTTTTAAACAAGCCTGCATTAAACACTATCTATTTTTGTGTGTGCAAGAACTGGAATGACGTAAGTTAAATACATACCAAAGAAACCAGATAAAGTCATGTCAGAGTGAAATACATAGGAAATACTTTCAGCTGTCTTTTTTGGCTGTACGTTCGGCTGGCACGGCTCTGATCAACCCACACAGGAACAACTTGCCTCGAGGCCAAGACTTAGCAAAAGTTTCCTCACCTCATTTCATGAAGACTGGCATTATCCAATCAAGAGGCTTCGCTGCGAACATGTGAGCGGCAGACAAGGGCCAGAGGTCACGCGACTCAAGAAGACAACCTTCACAAACAAGGAAAGAAAGCAGAAGAGTGGAAGATCTGACTGTCAATTCCTTCTTCCACACCCAAAAAAACTGTAATATCACAACCGTGCATCACCCTCTCCTTTCCTGTTCTTCAGTCCATTATCTAAAAATTAAAGGGGTCATATGCTGCTATTTTAAAGATCATTATTTTGTGTATTTGGTGTAACAGAATATGCTGACATGCTTTAATGTTAAACTGCATCAAAACTACTGCTGTTCCTGAAACCACGCCTACTTTCTCTGCGTGCACATTCGGGCGGCATTATGCTAATATTTCCACATAGTGATGTAGATATGTGGGGGCGTGTTGGAACGAGCCGTTTTAGGAGAGCGTAGCTGACTCTTAACTTTTATAAAGAATATCTCTTTGTTTTTGAGAGTTTAGTCTTTGCAACTTTACAGATATTCTTTATGCACCAAGAGCTTGTAACACTCCAAAGAGAAAGGAACACTTGAAATTGCATCATATGACCCCTATAAGAAAATGTGTAATTTTAAAGAATCATAAAGAGATCAAACCACAGAAAGCTACCATTTTGTAACAAAATCAAAGCAATGCATTCAAAGCAATTTTTTGCAATCAAGCCAATTTGCAATGCTATCGTGAAGCGATAAATATACAATGCAACTGAGTAAACTAGAAACAAGCAATTTTTTTATAACTGCGGCAATGAGAAACAACAGCATTTAGATGAACATTTCACACAATCACGTGTGCACAGAAACCAATTCATCCAAAATATCGGATTTATTCAAACAAATTGGACAGAAACATACAAGAAATCAAGAACAAATTAGCTGAACAACACTGAGGTCCTTCAGCAACTATAGTTTAGCAGTCGCTGTTCCAAAGTAAGTTTCAATTTTTTGTTTCTTTGTTGTTTACAAGGCTGCCAAAGTAAACCTTCTTTGCTGTCTTTCCCTTCCATTCAAAATAAGAAGTGAAAATCCCATCAGATAGGCATTTCCTTTGCAGCGGCCTCTGCTGAAACATACTTATCTTATCATCAGCTTGAATCTTGTGTCTTGTCGTGCCCAAACAGGGAGCCAGTGGCTGCTTCAGAAAGTGTGAACTCACCCTCTCCCTCCTTTACACCCAAACGTAGAAACAATCATAATGCTACAAACATTCGGTTAAAGGAATTTATCAACCAAAAAAATACAATTAATATAGTTCCAAACTCTGAACTGAACATTAAGTACCTTAAAAATAGTTTCAGGTGACCAGTGTTTCAGAAGTTATACCTAATAAAACAACATCTCAGTGCTTTCTTTCATATCAAAACATCCAAACAAGTCATGCCATGATCAGTCAAGAGATTTGTGCAAGTTAATAAACCAGTAACGCTAATGCATTTGTATCAATTATGACATACATGTCAATCTGTTCAAAGCAAGTGTATGGCTTCAGAAGACCAGGATATGCTTCTATGCCATCTTTTTTGCCACTTGGCCACTGTAGTCCAGTTCAAACTGTAATAACAGTAAATTATGCAAAATTACAAGCAACTAACCCCAAACCAAAGCCCAATCCTAACCCTGTAGTAAGGACATATGGTAAACCAATGTTACTTAGTACTTATTTGTATAATGGCACTGTAACAATCGTTCTATCTATCTATCTATCTATCTATCTATCTATCTATCTATCTATCTATCTATCTATCTATCTATCTATCTATCTAT
>NW_015506036.1:179737-180454 GCF_001515645.1 Sinocyclocheilus grahami | reverse complement strand
GTGTGAGTGTGTGAGTGTGTGTGTGTGTGTGTGTCTGTGTGTGTGTATGAGTGTCAGGAGTGATAAGAAAAGTATAAGTCAAACAGCACGAGCAGTCTGGGTCTGCGCAGGAAGTCGAGGGCGATCAGCAGAGCTGTCCGTCAGCACGAGGGTCCCGCCCACCAGCAGAACAATGGCTGCAGGGGAAACATCACAAGCCAGAAATCTCAGCTTCCACTAACACTGGAGATAAACGGCGGAGGAAATTCACTCTCACACACACTCACTCACAGCCAGCTGAGGTATTGTTCTACCACACTCCAGCTAAAGCAGCTTAAAACACACTCTCTAATAGCGCTCACAAACAGTATTTCACACTTAGCCATGCTTAACATATATGAATGTCATGGCATTAGATTACAAGTTATGCTAAATTATAAAACAGTATGAAAATCTTGCTTTAACAGACATTAGCCTATTTTTTGCCTTGTGGACAATTTAATGAATAAAAACACTGCATTGATTGAAGAGAACCTGAGCCATATCTAGAGAGACTTGAGATGGTAAGAACCCACCTAGCAACCGCATAGCAACACAAAACATTCATTTTTCATCAGTCTACTGTAGTTCAGTCATCATTGATATACTCTTTATACTCGTTTTTTCATTATTTTTAATTTTGTTTTTATTATTTTAAATTCTTATAATTTTACTTTTACATATATATATATATATATA
>NW_015506036.1:163093-179200 GCF_001515645.1 Sinocyclocheilus grahami | reverse complement strand
ACACACACACACACACACACACTGTTACATTTTATTTTTTACTTTTAGTTTATTTAGTTGTAGTTATTTTAGTACTTCAACTTAAACTAAACGACAAATTAAAAAAATATATTGCCTTGGCAACAAACTAAAATAAAATAATTTTTACATTTAGTGAACTTTTATTGCTTATTTAAAGTAATTCTTATTATTTTTTATGATTATAGTTTTAGCTAACAACAATAAGCCTGCTACACATTACATATTTCACATGTTTGTAAGCAAATGTTTGCTCAAAAGGAAACTTATTAAATAAGTCCAACTTTTTTATTTTTCTGGTTTCTCCAGACCCATTCTTAAGGTGCATTCACATTTTGCAATGTTTAGTGATTCTTTATTTATTTTTTTATTTTTTTGGTGGCAAAACCCAGTAATTTCAATAGGAATCCATACAATTTGGAAATTCATATGAGGCCGAAAGATTTTCCAAAGCAGATATTGCATCAAGTTCAAGTTTTAATGTGACCGCATCTTTAGGGTTCATCAGGAGTTACAACAATTCTATATGCTTAGCACTGATTCAAAAAGAGTTAAAATAAGAAACATTTTGGTGTTCAAATGACACTACATGTACACGTTCCTCATGGTCTCTGCCTGTATGTTTTTGTCTCGCTAGCATGTGCTGCGGCGCTGCTAATACATTCCTGCAGTGGCTTCCATTACTAGCAGGAAATCTAAAACCAATCATCCAATACAAAGTGAGGGTGAGATATACTGTGAAAACAAACAAAGCACCCCAGCTTGTTGATTTAATGCATTTGTGGACACGATTGCTGAGAAAACTCAGAGCCCAGCCAAAAAACCAATACGGCCTTCCACTGCGACTTTCTCTCAACTATTCGATGAAAACAATTATTAAATCCAAACTGAATTACTATAATACGCTAGACATGGAATCACACGTTTTTCAGGATTATTCTTGTGAGAAGGCAGTTTCTAAATGAGTGATCCAGCGAAACGTGAGACAAACACAACATGAAATTAACTGTCAGTCAAACGCAGAGTGTTTCGAAGCAAAATGGGCTTGTTAATAATCGCACATCATCGTCCTTGAACCTTCAAGCTGAAATTCAACCGTCCAGTCACAATAAACGATGCATATGTGCAGATGGAAATATTTCAGTCCTGCTCTCTGAAAGTCCCTGGATTCCCATGAGGCCGGCGAGCGGACAGATGCAGGGCATGATGGGAGTATGACATCACACATGCAGCGGGGGGTGGGGGGGCAGAAGTGAAAGTCACCATTTATCAGTGGCCACCGAGCATTCAGAGAATCATAACATCCTGACAGGAAGATCTTGTGGAATATTATCAGATGGGCTTTGATGAGAAGCTCGGCTGCCTCTCGGACGCGATCCAGCTCTGTGTGGCGCTGCGTGCTCGCTGACCTGCTGTCTGTCGACTCATGGCTTTTTTCTTTTTCATAACAGGAGAACCAGTTTTTATGGTCTCTGTGTTTTTTATTTGCTCTTTTTGACACTTTATTGTTGACATATGAAACCATATATACAAAATAACATTTAACAGGTAGATAGATGGATAGATAGATAGATAGATAGATATACTCAACAAAATTATAAACAACTTTTATAATGCATTATACTAAATACAAAGGCTTTAAATAAATTGTTACTGAACTGATATCTGATGACGGCTCAAAAACAATCCAAATTTATCAAACCTTCACACTCATTTTCTAACAACAGCCTCAAAACAACATCACAATTACTCAGGAATGTTTAAAAAAATCATTTGCATAAACTTTTAGATAAAAAGATGATACATTTTTCATGCTGCAATGGTTCATCAATAGCTGTGCATATTCATGTTTATCAGCTAAAGTGTGTGTGAGATATGGGAAACAGGCCAAATATATTTCACAAAATTGTTTTTGTAACACATTTACAAAACCCACATAACTTTATACACACTGCATCGTGAGGGTAAAATGACAGCTCTAGTAGTTCAGCTTCACAACAAACTCTGAGAGGCATCTATGAGACTAAACATTAACCAGCACTGCTAATGAACATACCAGTTAGGGCAAAGAAATGAAAGAAGCAACTTTTTTCTTTCTATTTCCGGTTCTTCTTCTCAAACATCTCAAAATCTGAGATCAAACAAAGCTTTTTTGATATTTACATCTTTGCACTTTTCATGCATACAGTTACAGACCCAGTGTGGATAAGCATCACTCAATCCTGCTGTTTTATTGGTTGACAGCCAGCTCATAATCTGTGTCAACAAGAGTTATATAATAACTCATCCAGTAAAAACACTGCCTGACTAATGAATTGTCCTCAGTTAAATGTTTCTCTGTCTAAACATTGAACAGCTCGTAAGATAAACAGAGTTTCAGTAGGAACTTCAGACGCAGGAACACTACACAGCTGTTATCCTGACAGTCCTCAAATATGAACACTTCAGACACATTCAAAGACACTTCAGTGAGAATAAACCGCACTGATAGAGATGTTTATCTGCATGTGCAATCTGTCATATTATTTATTATTTAAATGCAATCTGAGTTCATGAAATTATTTGAAGTATATGCTGAAGGTCAATATCTTAAAGGAATAATTCAGTAAAAAATGAACATTTATTGAAAATGTGCTCACCCTCAGACCAATATGTAGATGAGTTTGTTTCTTCGTCAGGTTTGTAGAAATGTAGCATTGGATGCTCTGCAGTGAATGGGTGCCGTCAGAATGAGAGCTGATAAAAACATCACAATAATCCACAGCACTCCAGTCCATCAGTTAACATCTGGAGAAGACAAAAGCTGAAACACATCCAGCATTAAGACTTTTTAACTAAAATACATTGAGTCCATAATCCATAATAACTCTTCCTCCAGTGAAAAAGTGTTCTGGAGTGAATCAGGAGAGAAATCTGCACAGATCAAGCACCAGCCAAAACAGCTCTAAACTAATATGTGGCTGGATTTTGATGTGAGAGACGACAGCAGATGCACTTTTTCACTGGAGGAAGCGTTATTGTGGATTATGGACTCTATGGTATTTTAGTTAAAAAGTCTTAATGCTGGATTAGTTTCAGCTTTTGTCTTCTCCAGATGTTAACTGATGGACTGGAGTGCTGTGGATTATTGTGATGTTTTTATCAGCTGTTTGGACTCTCGTTCTGACGGCACCCATTCACTGCAGAGCATCCATTGCTGAGACACCGATGCAGTGCTACATTTCTTCAGATCTGATGAAGAAACAAACTCATCTACATCTTAGATGGCCTGAGGATGAGCACATTTTAAGGCAAATATTTCTTCTTTCATGTAACCGATGCTAATGGTTAACTGTCACTAAACAACTGCATACTGCAGTTTGCAAACTACTAATGTTCATTGCTGTTTCAGCTGATGTTTTCTCTGCATTCAGCACCTGTTGTCGCAAATCCAGCAGAGTAGAGAGCATGAACCGGTAAATGCCAGAGTGAGAACCACAAGCTTAAACATGGAGAGTTACATTCCAGACCGCATCTAGTCTAGAACTGTCTGTTAACTCTGTTAACTTAGCAACACACTGAGGTCAAACTCTATTGGAATCAGCTGTACGCAAGTTGTTTTTCTCCTGTAGTCTATCTGGAGAGCTTCATTTGTGTGAACATTTCCTATAAAGTGCTCCTAATCAGGAGTTACAATGCTGTTGTCAAAAAATTTTGCAACAGACAGCAAAAAAAAAATAAAAATCTATTTCACACTGTTAAGAGCTTTCACTTTTTTGTTTATTACATTTTTACAATTTATATGTTGGTTTCAAAAAATAAACTAATGGCTGCTTTTGAATGGCTGTCAATGGACACATGACCTCAGACTGGTGTAGTTCCAGTCTCTTCCAGCAGAGGCTCACTGCAGAGCAAAACCAGCTAAACCCTGAGCTCCGGATTCACTGATAACTGATGGCAATATGTCATTGAGTTCATTTCACATATTGAAATGAAGAGATCACATGTCACTTTCAATAAAAGACAAACAGGTTGGCGTTCTGGCAGGAGGTGATCTTTCCCAAGCACATAAAAAGACAAAACCAACACACTGTCAACATGTCAATTTATACTTGGAACTCATTATTAAACTGTCACTAAGCTGTTATTAACAGGAAGCCGAATGCTCGTTTTGTTATTTTCCACTCTCCGCTTGAAACAACAGACATGACGAAGCGCACATTTGTTACGAATTTGGGGTTTTGAGACGTGGGGTTACATCATGACCACAGATTGCTACTCAGCATCCAAAAGAGTTACATTTCTATTCAGTGAGAAATACTCACAGCCATAATGATTTTTACAAGTTTTGCTTGTTTTACTCAAAGTTTTTGACTTTTGACAAAACATTTTTTTAAATTTAGTAATTGTGCCACATTCATTAATTTGAGTCAATACAATGGCTCAGTAAATTATGCATAACATATACATAAAATGATATGTTGATAAATTAACTGGAACATTACCACAATACAAACATTAAAAAAATAATAATTAATTTAAAATAAATGCTAATTTTATCTTCATAGTTTCATGGACTATTGTTAATTATCTGTCTTTCAGAGACTGTTCAGGATATATGTGTAGCTTGTTGTTATAGCAGTATTGTGTTCATAAATGTAAATTACAGTTCAAGTTCACATATGAAGTTTTTAATTGTTTGTACAGATGTTAATATTTCATTTATGCTGTGGATAAATCTGGAATGCAGTTTACTAGCTTTCAGCACAAGCAGAATCCCCAATATACTATAACTTGACCTGAATAATTTATTTATATTTCTTAAAATATTTTAAGTGCATTGTTAATGTCTTGCAGTGCCATATTTTTGTCAACACCACATTTTTAATTCAAGTGGTGTTTTATTATATAATCATGTGACTTTTTATTATTATTTATCATCTTCACTTTCACTGACAAAGTAATAATAATTAAAAAAAGCTTGATCCATATGTCTGTCAGACAGATTTATGACATGCATAATGAGCAAAGCGGTCAAAAACAAGTCTCAGCCAATCAAAGAATTTGCTCCTGAAAAACCTGTGCTTCTTTTAATGTTGTTGCTTCTTTGATTGATAGTACAGACAGCATAAGAAGTGCTGGATCTTGGGATGAGGACTGAAAACTGTCATCCAGTTTGACCACCAGGCAACAGTTTTTAGTGCACCATAAAGTGGTAACTTAGAAATTTGATTCTTTAAAGAGCTATTTCTACCTGATTTAAACCCATATAATGTAGTTTTTGTTGTATAAATTAATGCATTTTTGTTGATTTGGCGATATTACATAATAATTTTGACTGTAATAAAATCCGTTAAAGGGAAATTCTGTCATTTACTCACCCTCAAGTTGTTCCAAACATGTATGAGTTTCTTTCTTCTGTTGAACACAAAAGACTATATTTTGAAGAATGTTGGTAACCAAACAGTTGACGGTAGCTGTTGACTTCCATAGTATTTCTTTCCATACTATGGAAGTCAATGGCTACCGTCAACAATCCCTTTAATTTAGATGATAATTTTACAATACTATGGCATTTTTACAATAGTATTTTTTACAATACTATGTATGCATTCATTCATTCATTCGTTCTCAGTGTGCTAGTGTTAAGTTTCTGAAAAGTATTCACACTATATGTATTTCAGGTAGAGTTTGTTCTGGTATGTACGAGAGAAGCCCTGGTAACTTTCCAAGCAAACAACAACGCTTGTTCTCCGAGGAATTAAAGAAATGCAAAACTCTGCAAGATGTCTGAAGTAGCTCAGATATGTTGTGTCTCCACCCGCTCGCTTTCAGCCTCACATTCTTCTTCTCTGCATCTCCGTCATCGAGTTTTTCAGAGCGATGAGGGCCTCCCCCATCCCATCAGCCTGTCTGCACAACGATGAACGCTACTCTTCTGTCTACCTGAGGCAGCCAGACCAGGGTTAATGCGGTTCAAATAAATCAATGTTAAACCCCAACTCATCTTCTGACGGTTAACCTTGTCCCATACATCCTACAAGAAGTATTGCTGGGTTGTTGTGACAGCTCCAGGGTAAAAAATGAACAGTGAGGTTTATGAGGCTTTGAATGATGAAAATAACTCCTTTATGCAAAGCAATGAAAAAGGAGAATGCGTGTTAAAGAGTGCAACGATATTTTTGGTTCGGCGAACTCAAAACAGAGAGTTGGCTTGGAAACGCTGAGGATTTGACAGAGTCCAGGGTGCGCAGGCCAATGGTTAATTAATCATTCCCCTGGACTGGCCGGGATAAGATAATGAGTTCTTTAAGTGGTGATTAATTCACACCAAATTAGAGCATCATGTCAGTTCCCAAGGGAGACGGGATGTGGCTTAAACAGTGACCTGAGTTTACGGTTTTTGGTAATGTGACTTGTGGCCCAAATCCCATTCAGTACCTGGCTAGTGTACTATTTAGGCTTCCCGAAGGAGGTGATGTCACGCAAAGGTCAAACGCTCTCGGTGCTGTTGGAAATAATAGGCCTGCGGTGACTTCCTCACCCGTGTGTTTTTCTGGCCCGACACAATTCTGCGGTTTTCACACTTGGTTCATTTGCTTGATTGAGTTCATTCCAACCTCTGTACTTCACCGATTTTGGCACTTTGACACTTTGGATTTACCACCAAACCTTTACACCTTTAATCTCCAAAGGTGATTTATTAAAGGAGACAACAAGCTGTAAGAAATGAAAGCATACACATTACACATGTTAATAGTGCTCGCACCAACCAATCAAACCAAACTATGGTTGCAAATGAAAAATAAAAAATCCACATCAAAATCTATAGTGTGAAATCCTTCATTAGAACCGGTGTTAGCCTATAGACCTTATGTAGCTCCGCCCCTTTTCAGTGCTGCATTCGTTGTCAACTGCACATTTATGAATGCACCACTCGTTTTAAAATCTTCCCGGTCTACTGACATACAGTAAGTAAATCCACTTCAGCTAATTACTCTTCAACAGTAATGCTATTGATCTACCGCAAAAACGGAAGTTCAAAGACAGGATTCTAAAGATGGCGGCGCACTTGTTTTTCTGATGCATAGAGTCTATACATATTCACAACTGACATGATTCAAAATATGTAAAAGAGAAACATGCAAGTGGATTTATAGCAATGCCTCTAACATTGTTTACCACAGCTTTAACAAAATACTTCATAATTTTTCCACCAGCAGTTATCTTTTTAAAATGGCCCTGAATGTTGTAAAACTGCTTACTGTATTTTCCACTTTCAGCTCTGACAGGAGAATTACTGCAAAAAGATGTTCATTGCAACACTGTAAAGTGATGAAACTATGGCGCCATGTGCATTTCCATCAGTTCGGAAAATATGTTAATTTGACTAGAAACACCAGAAATGTAAAGTATCCTTCTGATATGAGTCGGACGAGACTTCTGTGTTCAGAAAAAAGGTGGATAAGTAAACAATTTTATCATTTGAAACATGCTGCTAGTTATATTCCAAAGTGTTTAATTTAATGCAATTAACGTAAAGCATGCATAACATAAAGCATGCATAACGTAAAGCATTCATAACGTAAAGCATGCATAACATAAAGCATGCATAATGTAAAGCATTCATAACGTAAAGCATGCATAACGTAAAGCATTCATAACGTAAAGCATGCATAACATAAAGCATGCATAACGTAAAGCATGCATAACGTAAAGCATGCATAACGTAAAGCATGCATAACGTAAAGCATGCATAACGTAAAGCATGCATAACGTAAAGCATGCATATCATAAGGCATGCATATCGTAAAGCATGTATATCGTAAAGCATGCATAACATAAAGCATGCATATTGTAAAGCATGCATAACGTAAAGCATGCATATCGTAAAGCATGCATAACGTACGCATGCGCACACATTTGAATTTGTGTGGAATGAGAGAGAAAACGGTAGTCTCAGTTTCACTTTAAATTAAATAATTTAAGATTAACGTTTACAATAAATGTTATTTATAATGAATGCCACTATAATTTATGTTTTTTTCCCCCATTCCTGTTTTGCACTGAGCAGCATTTTAGTGGAACTTAAATACATTTTTATAGTGTTTACAACTTCTTTTTTTTTCTCAACAGTGCAGTTTTGACCTGGTGCCACATATTTTACGCACAATACAGTGTAAACGTCCTTTTGTCTTTTATCTATCAACAGCATGTCTGTTTACCTTACTTAGTTCCCAGTAAGTTTTCAAATATGTCAAACCTGTCATTTTGTGGTTTGAAACAAAAGAGAGATTTGCATGTTTGACCGTACACACCTGCGTCACAGGTGACATCCAGATTTGATTGAGGACTTACAGAACCAGGTAACCAATTTGATGGTCTGCAACACTGACAAGAGACAGCCGCGATATAAATCAGATCGAGACCCTGAGGCGAGCTGAACACAAAGGATCTTTTACCGGGCTCACGTACAACCTGATATCAGTGTTATGAAGGTGTGGTTTAATGTGACAGTCAAAGACACATAACGAGACCTCCCTCGTTCACCTCAAACCACGGGCTGTCCATTACCTCACAACCGCTCGTGTCCTCAAGTATGCAAATGACTTCGTCCCAGTCGACTACACATGCAATCCTTTCATCTCTATCAACAGTTAAGAAGAAAATACATGTGTTTAACGCTTAACGATTCCGTGCCTCTAAATAACTTTAACAAAAACAGTTCATAAACAGACAAGAGTTGCACAGAAACCACATCAGTTTCTGTTCCTTTTGCTGCCAATTAAAAGTTGGCACCGGCACTTATTCACAAAGCCACAAATCCATCAAGATGCACTGAAACAAATCTCTCTCTCTTTCAAACTGTTAACATCTATTTGGGCTTGGCAAGCTTGCAGCCATAACATTCTTCAAACATATTTTCATATCTGTGTGATGATGGTTGGAGGCAGTAGTTGCTATTGTGCCGCACAATAAGTGGTTATTAAGTGCTCGTTAATGACGTCATGCAGGAGTATTAACTAACTGCTAATTCATTGATTCAAGACCAAATTGATGTCAGATTTTATAGTTCATTTACATGGACAACAGAATGTTTATTACAATTCTTTTTTGTCATGTTTTTCCAGATGTTTGTATTGCAGGTCATACTCCAGCGGAGCACAAACGTACATTGTGAAAAAAAAACTAAAATTAAGTCTAAGTCACTGCAAGTTGCTGTATATGTGAATGCCCCTTAATCCAACTCACTAGCAATGCACTGATAAGAAATGGACATTTCCTGAAAATGTTCACAGTTTCAATTAAATGTAGCGTTGCATCAGTGTCTCAGCAATGGATGCTCTGCAGTAAATGGGTGCCGTCAGAATGAGAGTCCAAACAGCTGATAAAAACATCACAATAATCCACAAGTAATCCACAGCACTCCAGTCCATCAGTTAACATCTGGAGAAGACAAACACATAAACAAATCGATCGTTAAGACTTCATTTTAACTAAAATACATTGAGTCCATAATCCATAATAACTCTTCCTCCGGTGAAAAAGTGTTCTGGTGTGAATCAGGAGAGAGATCTGCACAGATCAAGCAGCGTTTAAACAGCTCTGAACACATATGTGGCTGGATTTGATGTGAGAGACAACAGCAGATGCACTTTTTCACTGGAGGAAGCGTTATTATGGATTATGGACTGAAAGTTTAGCTGGAAGTGACGGTTTAAAGTAAAAAAAGTTTTCATGATGGATTTCGTTCTTACAAACACACACCTGTTGTCTTCTCCAGATGTTAACTGATGGACTGGAGCTCTGTGGATTACTTGTGGATTATTGTGATGTTTTTATCAGCTGTTTGGACTCTCGTTCTGACGGCACCCATTCGCTGCAGACCATCCATTGCTGAGACACTGATGCAATGCTACGTTTCTCCAAACCTGATGAAGAAACAAACTCATCTTGGATTGCTTGAGGCTGAGCACGTTTACAACACATTTTCATTTTTGGGTGAGCTATTCCTTTAAGGAAGTTGATCTTCCATCTCCTCTGACCGTTACGTTTATGGAAATTGCTCAAAGAGTCTCTTGTCTCTCTCAGGACTGAAAGATAATAATAACAGCGAACAGTACAGAGAGCGAAGGACATGATCAGATCCCCTCCTCGCACTGTCAGCTGCAGGGCTCCCCGCGTCTCAGTGCAGGTCAAAGATCATCCAGCTGCGAACTCGCCCGCTCTCATGACACTGCAGCCGCAGACATGGAGGAGAGCGGCGAGGTGTGGGGTCCGAGAGCCCATCTGGTTCTGATTACAGCCAGACAATCCAGGCTTTTTATCAGCCTCATCGACAGCATGCTTGCAGGTACCAGGCTGGCTGTGCATTTCTCAATCACCCGGTGACAGCTTTAGTGTGACCCACAGATGATGCCCGGCGGACAGTCATGCAGATGGCAGTATATCTTCTTCAGCACATCCTACTGGTCTCTGGATAAAAAGTGCATTTGGAAATGAAAGTCATTTTTGAGATAACTTTAAGAAATAAATAAACATACAGTGGATCAATACAATTTTAAAACATGACCTTCTTCAGTGCCTCACATAAAATTTAAGCCGTTCTTATAATGCATGAATATTGCTGCTTTAGATCTGCTAACAAACACAAAGGATGTCACTTTCCTTGAGCATGACTTCTTATCATTATTTTGAAAGCTCAAAATACACTCAAAAACATTTCATCCCAAATTTAAGATTTATGCATTTTGAATTGCATATAAATGTGTCTTAACATGAACGAACTTATTAAGTTTTTTTTTCTTTTTTCAATCTCGTACATTTTAAAATAATTCAACATTGCTAGCCATATTTTAGCCATGTTCATACTTTTTAAATTAATAAATTAAAATTTCACGATTTATGCCAATTCTAAAAAATTTGAATAAATGCATTTTGAAAATATGATTGTTCACATACAATCAAATAGATGCAAATGATTAATAACAATGCTAATAATGCTTATAATTAATACTAGTGTGGAAATCCTGACTGGCTAATATGCATCACATTAAATTTGTGTAAAGGGTAAAATAAATAAATGCCACTTTTTGATATTTTGTATATAATGCATTGACATTCAGATATTTCAAAGTGTTGTTCAAGCATCTACATTTTGGGACACCCGTGAATAATATGCTTCATAAATTGGTGAAACATGTGAACGTTATGCATAAGTGTCAGCTCAATTGGAAGCAGTGGAGTAAAACACACACCTGTGCATGTAGCTCCACTCCTTCACGTAATTCTTGTTTTGAATCTCATATCCCTCTCTTCCCCTGAGGCTGGTGATAAATCCATGCATGTCAAACACACATAATGACAACTTTAATGATATACTGCACGTACATTAACTAAATCGCAAAAGAGTGTTGGAAAGCGTCCGTTGGGTGTTTATGGAGATATGCAGTCTGCCACTTTTTGTTTTTTGGCTTTTTGGATACACACGATACAAGGAATGTGCATTTGTGCCTGGCCTTTTATCTCGGGTTGTGCTTTTGTGTATTACTTAAGCAAGCTTAGCAGAAACACTTTGCACCTGCAGGAAAATCCTCATATCCATAAACAGGGCACAGTTTTGGGTCGGAAGCGAACACTGGAATCATTCATCACTGTAGTGGTTGATTATTATGTCTGGAATACCTGAACTATACCTGAACTCATCACAATGGCAGTTTCTCGGTAAGTATGTACTCATGAGCGTTCCAGATATATGTGACTGATCACCCTGGAGCCGCAGGAAAGTGACATTATGACGATGTGGATTGACTGATGGCTTCAATCCACTCTTTAAAAGTCCATTTCACACTTTAAAAAGCCCTTATAAATACATAAATACATGCATGCATGCGATTCTTGAACCAGTTGCTAACTTGACCGTGCTTGGCAGTGACAGTCACATTTTAAGCGTGGAATTCTATAAACGGTTACTTGGTCTTCTTTTCATTTGCTTAAAATAAGTGCACTTAATTATATTTAATATGCATTTGTAGTTTACTTCAAATCTTAAATGTCTATAACGAAAAATGTACTGTAATACTAATGAAATAAAACATCACTTGAGTGCATTTAAAGGTTAAAGGACATGTTTCTTAACACACTTAAGTACACTTAAAACACAAATGTTATTTTAATTTTAAATCAGTATGTTTTTAATAATCTTTTGTCATGCTTTAAAGAAGTGCACTTGTTTTTAACATAAAGCACAAGTAAAGTACTGGATTATAATTTTCACTGTAGTGTGTTATTTTGATATTAAATGTAAAATTATTTATTTTTAAATGCACTAAATTGCAGCATCATCATTACAAATGTGTAACGACAAGTACATTTAAATACATGACATACAAGTTTCAATTAAAATGACATTAAAGTATGTTTTAGTTTACCATAAATGCTTGTCTGTATATTCAGTAGTAACACTTTAAACATATTTCAAAGACAATAGAATTGTGGAATTACATATAAATATGTTTTTACCTAAGTGGGTAAAAAAATAAATAAAAATCACAAAGTTCAATGAATTGCATTTAATATAAATATAAGTATTTGATTGCAGTTAAAACGCATTTAAGTGCAACATTACAATCAGTCTGCACACAATTATTTAAAATATTTTTATTTCCATGAGCACACTTTTTAAAAGTATGTTAAGTGTACTTTAAAATGGTTTAAAAGACAATCAATATGCAGTCATATTATTGATATAACTGCACTGACACTCTCGAATGAGAACATTTTAACTGAGCTGATCTGAATAATGACTCTTCTGTAGAGCTGCTATACAGCTGACATTGAATTCATTTCATAATTGAAATTAATTTAACAACATTAATGCTGCTATCTGTGAAGCTACTCTGAAACAAGTATCATATAAAGTGCAATAGAAATAAAGGTGACTTGACTTCTTCACAGAAGACTCTTCCTCAAGCTCATTCCAGTCTTGACTTCTCCATACCGGCAGTCTTTCATGTCATCAGCGGGGTATTACCGTTTGGGCCATTATTTACCCTCCTGACAGCCTTTTTTACCCTGCTATCAGACCTCCTGTGCTAGGAAGAGCTTTCCTGTCCCACACGCCACGGGTCCCACTGACAACCTCCAGCTATTCCCAGAAAACAGCCCTAAAACTGTCAGCACCTTCACTGCGTTATTTCTTCCTGCTAGTGTTGCATTGCTGATATATATATATATATAAAACACTCAAAACTATACATAATTTAAAGGGACAGTTCACCAAAAAATTAAAAGTCTGTCATCATTTACTCACCGCTAACTTGGTCCAAAGCTGTATGAGTTTCTTTCTTCTGTTGAACACAAAAGAAGCTATTTTGAAGAATGTGGGTAACTAAACAGTTTCTGGTCCCCATTGACTTCTTCCATACTGTTTTTCTCCTGCTGTGGAGGCTAATGGGAAGCCAACATGGTTTTTGGTATGTTCTTTTTTTTCGCAAAATGTTGGGCTGGTAACCAAACAGTTTCTGGTTTTATTTAAATATATATATATATATACACACACTGCTGTTCAATAGTTTGGGATCAGTAAGACTTGAAATGTTTTTAAAGAAGTCTCTTCTGCTCATAAAGGCTGTGTTTATTTGAACAAAAATACAGAAAAGACAGTAATCTTGCAAAATGTTATTACAATATAAGATAATGGTTTCTATGTATGTATTTCTGTGATGTGCAGCTGTATTTTCAGCATCATTCCTCCAGTCTTCAGTGTCACACGATCTTCAGAAATCAGTATAATATGCTGCTTTATGATTAGAATTATCAATGTTGTGCTGCTAACTATTATTTTTGGAAACTGCGATACTTTTTTCAGGATTATTTGATGAATAAAAAGTTAAAAAAGAACAGCATTTATTCAAAATATAAATCTTTTCTAACAATATAAATCTTTGCTATCACTTTTTAACAATTTAACACATCCTTATAATTATATATACATTTTACTTATACATAAATATATATTTTTTAACAATGTTGGAATATATATATATATATATATATATATATATATATATATATAATAATATTAGCTTTCTCTCAAAGATTTTCCACGTCAAGGCAGAAGGCCTGAAATGAATGAACAGATGGCATTGACTTACTGTCCGTCTTTCCGGATCGTTTCTCCGCCCTTGATCCCGGCATGCCTGGAAATGCAAATGCAGATCTCCACCTCCTTCTCCTTCATCAAAAGCATCGGCGCTAACGTTCATGTGCTCCTGCTAAGACCACCTAAGTGTTGTTGTGAAGCGCTGGGGGGTTTGTGTGCAAATGCAGGCCATTTGCTCAGTCCTATCTGTGTGAGTGGTGTGAACGCAGGAGTCTGCTTCACCTGAGCTGGAGGTGAGAAGAGCTGCAGCTAACAGGGCTGATGAGCTCCAAACTGCTTCCCAGCTGCACTAATAAACACCAGCAGGTGATCACACCTCCAGTGCCACCAATACCTCCAGGAAGATGTGCTAATAATTCAATGCCATGGACAAATTGGGTTTTTTTCTTCTCGGCGCCCCGTTCATTCATTTCCTCTCTGACTCGGTTGGTTGTTATTTCCTCAGCGTTTTACTTTCACAGCAATCACTCAAGCTATCCTCTGATAAGAGCTGATATCAGATGTTGATTATAAGACAGAACATATTGCTTATTGAGCTTCTTCCTTTCTAGATTCTTTATTTATTATAAGAATTTTTCAGGAACAATTATAAAGTATTTGGCTAGGTCCTTGGTCTTATATGTTTGTTTGTGAACCAACCAACCAAATAACTAAGCAATAAAACAAACAAAAAAAAAGAAAAAAAAAAAATATATATTATTGATTTATTTACTTACTTAGTTATTTGGTTGGTTGGTTGGTTCACAAACAAACATATAAGACCAAGACCAAAGTTATATTTTAGGTTTCAGTTATGTATATACACACAAACACACACACACACACACACACACACGCACACACACACACACAGTTATTTTAAAGTGTAATAATATTGTAATAATATTTCACTATATTACAGTTTTTATCAAATTTTTTTGTCAAATAAATGCGGCACTGGTGAGCATAACTTTATAACAAAATATTAAATATATTTTTGAACCTATATAAATGAGTATATATATTTGTGTGTGTGTGTGTGTGTGTGTGTGTGTATTTCAAACAATATATCAGTAAAACAGTAATATTGGGAAATATTATTACAGTTTAAAACAGCTGTTTTCTGTGAATCTCTGTTAAACTGTAATGTATTTCTGTGATGCGCAGCTGTATTTTCAGCATCATTCCTCCAGTCTTCAGTGTCAGAAATCAGTATAATATGCTGATCTGCTGCTCGACAAACATTTCTGATTATTATCAATGTTGAAAACAGTCGTGCTGCACAATATTTTTCTGGAAACTGTGATGCATTTTATTTTCCAGGATTCTTTGATGAAGTTCAAAAGAACAGCATTTATTAGATATAGAAATATTTTGTAACAATGTTAAATAATGGATGAAAGTATGTTGTATTGAATTGTAGTGTATCAGTGTATTGTGAATAATACTAGCACTTCTTTGTGAGGTATGAATGTGGATTTAATGGCTTTAGTGTTGTCATGTAGTGACACATTCTGTGTTTATCTGCTGTATTCAGAGGTTTGATCAGGGTCTGGTTAGGATTGAACCTTAACAACTTGTCACCTGGAGAAGGAGGTTCCTCTGCCCCATAATGTTCTTATGATCTATTCAAGGCCAAATCAGCAGCCAGCGCTCGCTGCATTTGTGACACTCACCGAAGCGACCCAGTTGGTCAAACATGTGCGGGAGTGTTTTTCTAGGGCCAGGGGGCAGGAGGAGGCCTAATTAGAACTCATTCACCAACTATGGGGCCAAATGGAGCAATTATCTGCCCCAGTGAGTAGATAATTCTCCCCATTCATCTGTCACCATCCAGCCTCTGACTCACCACCTCCACGAACCCTCGACACCTACACACACACACACACACACACACACACACACACACACACACACACACACACACACACACACACACACACACACACACACACACACACAAAAAC